>NC_063200.1:255000-362500 GCF_017589495.1 Alosa alosa | reverse complement strand
GTTCATCGCGAGTGCTGGCCCTCTCCCTCTCCATCCCCTCACACACACACACACACACACACACACACAAACACACACACACGAGTGCTAGCCCATGGAGAATAACTGAATCAGCGTCACACCATCAGGGCGCGCGCTCATCTTCGACCTGCTGCTCTCCTACTGGAGTGGCGGTTTGGGAGAAGCCTCCTCGGAGTGATCTGGAGAAGCATCCGGTGTCTCCTCTTTCCAAAACACCAGCCAATTACCCAAAGGTCAGCGGCTTCTCCCAAACGTCACGCGCTGATCATTCTGGAACACCGACCCATTAATCAAAACGCTCCACCTACACACTCACTACACTCCACATCACAACGAGGCTGCGGACACACACACACACCACACACACAGACACACACACACACTTACGCATGCATGCAGTGTATACACACGCCTACACATGGTGCTCCCAGCCATGTGTGTGTATAGAGGAGTGCTAGACACACACATTAGAGTGACCTACGTAACCATGACGAAGGCACCGAGTGATGGAGACACATCTGTGCAAACAAACAGCGCTGCTGTCGTTCATAAGTTCATAGTACAACGCTCGCACACTGAGACAGTGGAACAGCAGGTACAAGTTAGTATAGTGTACAGTCCAGGGCCTTCTGGGTTCTAGCAGAGACCACCAGAAACCAACCTGACAGAACCACTTGAACTTGTGCTAGTGCCGGTTAGATCAATACTAAGCTACGTTTACTGTCCAGAACACCTATCAGAGAGAGAGATCACAGAGATCACCTATCAGAGAGGTATGTGACTGCTATGTGAAATTTCAAATGCTTACGCATTGCATTAGGTCTGCGCATCACTGGAGAAAACATTAACATGCAGTAAGCTAATGTTTAACTAAGTTAAGCTAACGGTGTGCTTCTAACATAGTCACAAAAGGCTGATAGGCTACATTGTGCACAAAAATCATGACAGGGTAAATATTTATTTTTTTAATATGATAAACAAATGGTTTGGCTTGTTTTGACAAGCAGCGTATCAGGTCGAGTGCCGTGGCCGAGTTGAGAGGTGGGGCTATGTCGTCATAACATTGCCGGCTTTGCGTCTACACGCGTCTACACGGCGTCGTGTACACGCAAGGCGTAACCAATAACAAAAACTCACTAAAAACAGTGTCGTGTAGAGCAAGGGTACGTTAAGCAAGGGTACGCTCACTGTCCAGACCACCTATCACAGAGAGGGATCACAGCTAACGTCTCTGAAGCCTGCGGTCCACACCCACCAGACTGGCGGGTTCAGAGCCGTTACATAATCACACCTCTGACGCTTTTAGTCCTCCAGAGGACCTCCCAGCTACCGCTCTGGCACCGACCTCTTTCACTCACTGGGATTTGGTTCACATGTGGCTGACTTTTGGCCCAGATGCGGCCCAGAGCCTGCCCCCCCCCCGCCTCACTGGACAGCTGCTGCCACTCTCCCTAAAGACGCACGCTGATGACTAATGACTCCCGATAAAGAGAGATTTATTAGGAAATTACTCTACATTGGTTCAACGTGGGGTTTGTGCTAAGAACGACACGTGTGGGTCCGACTGTGTGTGTGTGTGTGGGGTCAGAGAGAGATGGATGTGTTTCCAGGTTGATGACTCACCCAATTACTAAAAGGAGTTGGCTGGCGGAGATCTGTGTGTGTGTGTGTGTGTGTGTTGAGAATAAGCCAGAGGTGAGTGAACACAGCATGCATCTACTGAGGGAGTCTTGGCACTGGGTCACACATGTCACAGATGAGCACAGATAGAGCTCTGACTCCACTGTCCACCAGCCACACACACACGCAGTGTGAGTGTGTGTGTGTGTGAGAGAGAGAGAGAGAGAGAGTGTGTGTGTGTGTGTGTGAGAGAGAGAGAGAGAGAGAGAGAGAGACTGTGTGTGTGTGTGTGTGTGTGTGTGTAACAGAGAGAGACAGAGAGATACCAGGGAGGAGTACATCCATCTGTGATTGGGCCGCGGATTAAAGCGTCCAGTGAGAGAGGCTTCCTGTGCTTTCATGTGCTGCTGGAAGAGGGGCCCATAAGTGGACCCAGGTGTGGGGACCCAGAGACACACACACACACGCACACACATACATACACACACACGCACACACACACATACATACACACACACGCACACACACACACAGACAGAACAACAGGACCGAATCAAAGGCATCGCGGCGCTGATAACAGCCCATAGTACACACTCACACACACAAACACACACAAGCACACACACACAGACACATACACACACACAAACGTCCGCTACTGCTTAAAACAACCCACCAACACACACACAAGCACACATACACACACACATACACACTTGTTCATCCACTACCAAACACACACACACATATACACACACTTGTGCATCCACTACCAAACAACCCGTCACACACTCACAGGTAACCAGGCCACTTGTCACATACAATGACACAGGCATGAAAACGGCTCAGGGGTGAAAAAGGTTTTTAAAGAAAACAAACTACACAATGACTAATTTTTACAAAAGAATACTTATCATTTCTTCTTTTTGGCTTGGGCCTAAGTGTGAAGGGGCCCACTTGCACTGTTTGGAAACATGCTTCAGCCTGGCCCTCCTCTCCTCAGTAATCTACATGAGTTTTCTTCAAAGCTTTCTTTCTTTCTTTATGCCTGAAGTTATCAAACATTTCTGAAGATTTCATAGGCCTAATGGACACTTCATAGTAGACTATTAGAATAAGTCTAAATATTTGCTGGACCAAACCAGGTAATAAATAAACTTGGGTAGGGTAGACTAGGCTTTAATTTGTAAAATTGGTTTTAATAGTTTTAACCTGCAGCTAGGCTACTTACAGATTGTGTCATTGTGCTAGTGTGTTTAACCAACCAATAAAGTTGTGTGAACAGTGTTCACATTACATGTTAAACCCTGTAGACACAGACTAGGCCTACTGATCAGGCCACTGAACGTTTCTTAAAAAAGACAGCATTACCATGTCAAACACTGCTTTTGTCTCTGAACTCGACAAAACGCACCAGCCCAGTTTAGGAGCATTTAATTCAACTATTTAGTTATTCACATTAGCCTTTGCTATACTGATAAAGTATGCCTATTTGCTTCACCTTTTGCCGATGTAGATGGCTCAAACTGCACGTATTCTTCATCAAATGAACTCGTTATGTCTATATTTCTGTCCAATATCGCTAACTTTAACAGCCTATGCTACATTGCTACACCAGTCTCAACGTCTTTTTCTGACAGAAGTTGAAAGTTTCAACTAGCCCACCTGTGACATCAATAAGCATCTCTCCTCGCCGGGCTCACATTCCAGCTGACATTTCAGACGCATAGTCACACAGACAGGGAGGCTATTCCAGCGCAAGCGTTCTGTTCACGTTGCATGCGCGGCAAAATTTGGCTTCCACTGTTTAATAGGCTAAATGCATGGGGGCTGCATTCACATAATCGTTGCTGGATCAGACAAGTTTTTAATTGGGCTCTTGTCTTACAACGCATCAAATCAAGATGCGTTCGTGTTTGCGCGTGATTTGTAAACTCAGTTGTAACGCCCATCCCCCCACACACACACACACACACACAATATTTTCTCATCGGATCTGGATCCCTATTTTGGATTCAAAACGGCGAATTTCGCCGAAAGGTGAGGAGTTTTCATGCCTGATGACAGGTCTGCTCCTAACAACCAGCCAGTCAAACACTCACACATCACCTGATCTCTCTCTCTCTCTCTCACACACACACACACACAAGCAAACACTCACACACACACACTGTGTCTACTCTTCAGACCTCATTAAGAGCTCTCTATCTGACTGCCAAAAGGTAAATCCCTCCACCTAGAACTTCTACTACACACACACACACACAAACACTCTACACAAACCCTCCACCTGGAAAGACTACACACACAAACACACAATCCACATAAACCTTCCACCCGGAAAGACTACACACACACATACACTTGTGCATGCACATACACACGCACACTAATACACACACTCAACACACAGTCGGTCTGAATGACAGTTCCTCCTGTAGTCAGTCTATAGCTAGCAGTAGCGTCTCATTGACATGCCTCTCCAGCAAGCAGTGAGCTCATCAATTTCCCTTAACACTTGTCTGAACTCAAGAAGCACTTTTCATAACTTTATGCACTTACAATAGACCCTATCTAATGGCACCACTCTGTGTTTTTTCACTGACTGTTACTGAGAAGGAAATTGAAACAGGGAAACAAACACCATTGGATCATAAAAAAGAAATGTGCATTGTTGTGTAGTCTTTTTCCTTTGGAAACATACTGAGTGTACCCCCTCTCTTTTCCCTTTTGAAACATATTGAGTGTACACAAGTATACAGATCCAACCATTTCTGTGAGAGGACGTCATTCATTCATTCAACATTAGGGTCTATCACACACACACACACACACACACACACACACATTTATACACACTCCTCAAAGCAGTTTCCTGACCGTCATTAACTGAAAGCATGTGAGACACACACACACCTCAGTTGCATCACTCATGCTGCCCCACATATCACATCTCTCACAGTGGACAACACACACTGATGCAGGAGCCAAGCATGGTGAGTGTGTGGGAGTGCAACACAGAGAGAGTGAGGGAGAGAGAGAGAGAGAGAGGGGAATGAGGGGTAGAGAGAGAGAGAGAGGGAATGAGGGGTAGAGAGAGAGAGAGAGGGAATGAGGGGTGGAGAGAGAGAGAGAGGGAATGAGGGGTGGAGAGAGAGAGAGAGAGAGAGGGAATGAGGGGTAGAGAGAGAGAGAGAGAGGGAATGAGGGGTAGAGAGAGAAAAAAGGGGGGAGATAGTCAGATATTGATGAGAAAGAAAGAGGTAGCCAGAGAGAGAGAGAGAAAGAAAGAGTTAGAAAGATGAGAACATTAGTAGAGAGAGAAAGAGAGAGTATACATGTGTGTATTCATGTGTGTGTGTGTGTAAGAAAGAAAGAGAGAGAGAGTATACATGTGTGTATGTGTGTGTGTGTGTGTGTGTGAGAGAGAGAGAGAGAGAGAGAGAGAGTGAGTATACATGTGTGTATGCATGTGTGTATGTGTCTGTGTGTGTGTGTGAGAGAGAGAGAGAGTATATACAGTACATGTGTGTGTGTGTGTGTGTACAGTACCTGTTCCATGGTGGCGAAGTTGTCTCTTCGCTGCTGCTGAAGCTGCTGCTCAATGTTGTCCCTCAGACACTGGCACACTCGCCTCCTCTGCTCCACAGAGTGAGCCTCCAGACTCAGCAGACAATCACACTTCTGCACAGAGAGAGAGGGAGAGAGAGAGAGGGAGGACAGAAAGAGGATAAATGAAAGAGTAGATGGGAAATTGACAATGAGGAAGGGAGAGAGAGGGAGAGAAAGAGAAAGAGAGAAAGAGAGAAAGAGAGAGAGAGAGAGAGAGAAAGAAAGAGAGATAGAGAGAGAGAGAAAGAGGGAGGGAAAAGAAGGAGAGAGAGAAAGAGGGAAGGGAAAGAGAGAGAAAGAGAGGGAAAACAGAGGCATGAAAGAGGATGAGAGGAATAATGGAAAGAAAAACAGGTTAGAGGACAAAGAGGGAGGGACAACAGATAGATGAAATGAGAGATAGGAGGAATAATGGAGATACAAAGACAGGTTAGTGGACAAGACCTTGACCTTCATAACCCTTTTATTAAACCATCCATAAGACCTTGACATTCATAACCCTTTTATTAAACCATCGCATGACCTTGACATTCATAACCCTTTTATTAAACCACCATAAGACCTTGACATTCATAACCCTTTTATAAAACCATCATATGACCTTGACATTCATAACCCTTTTATTACAGGATAATTCCGGTATTTAACACTTTGAATCCCTTTTCTGGTTTGTTTTGGATGAACTAGAGTGGTGGACACCAAACTTTTGACGATGGGTCCTGTCTCGACTTTCTGGCTCGTTTTGAATAGTCTGACTGTGGCTGGCTATGGGCATGCACAAACAACTTAAAACAACCCTTAACGTTCGTTTTCAAAACTGTGTAACTCACCGAGTGGTAGAAGTGTTCGTTGATTATTAAAAAGAAATATATCGGCGCAATGTATGATTTCAATCCGTGTTATTTGCTATTGTGGAACTATTTTTTCAGATACCTCACAACCGTGTAGAAACTTCCGCTCAATATTTGAGTCTGAAGCATAGACAGTAAAAGAAGGTCTCGGGGAAAGACTACAACCATAAACAGACCCCCTTTCCGTTTCCGGTAGCGCAGTAATATCAAGGAGTAATGAGTCTTCCAACAGAAATCAATGGGATTTTACAAAATGGCAAATAAAACACGACAGAAACTGTATTTCGCTACGCTACTTGTTTTGGAACATCAACGAACATCACTAACCACTCGGTGAGTTGCACAGTTTTAAAGGGAAACTTGGCAGGATTAGCTATAGTTCCCCCTCTGCTGGAGAAATTGTGCATTATGCTATTTCAAACTGTGGAAAAAGGTAACAATAAAGCACATGGATTTGTTTACAAGCTAGCGAAACAGTTAGCATAAGTTCGGAGGACAATGTGGATGTTACAAGATAAGAAACACGATTTAAAACGAGTTTCTTGTTTCTCACTTCTCTTTCCGGGACGGTAGTCTCAATGTTGCAAGGTTGGTTTTCCGCCTGGGGACACTAGGGGCAGTGGGGAAAGTCTTCTTCAAAGTAGTTGTATGCACATCCCACCTCTTGTGACGATCCTCTAAGGTTTACTTTAGAATTTGATTCGAAGCGCATCAGCTTTCTTAATGTACAGATTTATAAAGATCAGAGGGAGATCAAAACGGATCTCTTCCGTAAACCTACAGATCACAATTCGTTACTACGAGGGGACAGTTTCCACCCACAACCACTACTAAAAAACCTCCCTGTCAGCCAATTTCACCGTGTTCGTAGAATCTGTAGCGATGATTCGTCATATGCGCTTCAGGCCGTGGATCTAAGAAACCGTTTCCTAAGCAGGGGCTACAAAGAGGAATGGGTGGATGCGGCCAAAGAACGTTTTGATAGATTTTACCAGGAAGATTGTCTAACACCTAAGAACAAAAATGGGAAATCCCATAAAAAGTCCCCTAACTGTTATGTAAAGTACTCTCCATTGGTATCTGAACTCAGGAACAAAATTTACAAACACTGGCATATTATTGAGTCGGACTTTGCGCTCAAGAAAGTTTTTCCAACAAAACCCCAATTAGTGTTTAAACGTGCAGCTAACTTGAGGGACAGTTTGGTAAAGAGTGATATGCGCCCTCAGCGCCAACCCATCCTTCCACTCATGCCAGACGGCAATTACAAATGCGGTAACTGCGCCCAATGTACATATACGCACAAATGGAAGCGCTTCTGTCACCCACACACGGGTAGGGACATCTCTATACGTGGTGCAATTACCTGTAGCACCACGCATGTCGTATATCTTATTCGTTGTCCCTGTGGTCTGGCATACGTTGGAAAAACAACCCGACCTTTACGCACTAGAATTTCTGAACATAGGAGCAGCATCAGGACTGGAGATGAGCGCAGTCCTGTTGCTGCGCATTTTAAGCGAGCTGGCCTCGCAGTTAGTGCATTGAGGTACATTGGTGTTGAAAAGGTGAACCTAGAGGGGGCGACCATAATAAGAAACTCCTTCGACGTGAAACATTCTGGATTCACTTTCTTAACACATTAGCTCCTCATGGTTTAAATGAGGAATTTTATATTAAACCTTTTTTATAATGTCTTGTGGTTGTGTGGTTTGTAGTCCTCCCACAGAACGAAGCACTTCTCTTTTAACATGTCCTCTGTACTCTGCTTATCACTGTTTTTGTTGTTTCTCTTTAGGCTTGGAGTGTTGTTGTAGCTACGATTAAAATGCATTTTGTATGCTGTATATGCCCTTGCAGAGCCAAAAGTGTATTTTAATTTATATGATCGTATATCATGTACAAATGCATTTAAGTCCACACCTAATTAATTGTGTAGTTGGTCTGCCCTCTCTCATTGGATGTAGCTGATTGCCTACCTGTGTGATGTCAGCTCACCAGAACCTATAAATATATCCTTTGATGATTACCATTCTCATGCCTGAGAGAACTCAATAAATTTAGCTCTATTGGGAGATTGCAGTGTGCAGTGGGGAAAGTCACCATTTTCACCGGAACAGGTCATTTAACCATCAAAATGGTTTCTAAAGGGGTTTATTACATTGAAAAGTTGCCAAGTTCTCCTTTAAAAACGAACGTTAAGGGTTGTTTTAAGGACATGTTTGTGCATGCCCATAGCTAGCCACTCTGAGACGGTCAAAGGCGATTCAAAACGAGTCAACATTAGCATGTGTGCTGTGTTTGGTTAATGGTGGAGAGAAGAAAAGCAGAAGGAGAGAGAGGAACAACAGGCAATAAATGCTCCAACGGGAAGGCAAGAGCTTATTGGCCAATTTTACAGCCAATAAAAATCACCTTATCGGCAGTGGTCCTTCTTGCTGTGGGCTTTTTGAGACACAGAGCAGAAGTACAGCAGAGCCTGGTGGATTACTGACCAAACCGAGAGGATGTTTACACGGGACATTTTACATTCTGGACCAATGGGCCAAGACAAACCGAAACTTTTATTTTTTCGGTGTTAAGGTTTCTGTCAAGTACAGACATCAATGTGTTTTACCATCTGAAGATCTAAAGGCTGGATGACCTTGTAGTGTGTATGATGGGTGTTTGCTATGATCTGCTAAGTGTGTAAAAGCTTTTGAAGCTTATTGACCTTCTGGGCAGCGGAAGATCGATACTTCAATACAGCCAGATAAAAACATCCTGGCATGTCCTATAATAAAGATATTGGTGCATGTCTATTCACACTCACATTAAACCAGGCTTGCAAGACATGACATAAGACATTACAGTACACTGTGAAACCTGCGGGTGAGAACACTTCACCAAAAAGATCAACAAACTGACAGGAATACGCCAAATAAAACCCAAGAGGATCATGACTAAAATGCTAAAATGCCTTTTACTCTAAAAGGTTTGAGGTCACTTACAGTTTAATTTTAAAATTAAGAAAAAACATGCCCTCAAAAATATGCACTTTGCACAACATTTCCCTTTGAAATGAGAACACTGTTGAATTCTTTCCTCTTTTTGATTAAGATACTAGTGGCTAGATTTCCCTTTTGTAGGATTGTGCAGATGGCATGGTGGGGATCATTTGGCTGAGGTGAGCTCTAAATATAGCCCAACATTATCAACCACTTGCCTGCTCTCTAAATGTGGCCTTAGGCAATTTGTCATGCCTATTTTATGTGGATAATCCATTGTAGGTTATTTAGTATAAAACTATGAATCTTCAAAAAGTTTGTGCTCAACATGGTATAGGCTGCTAATTAGCAGGTTTGACAGCCACCTTTATATTGACATAACTTTACATATTTAAGTCAATTTGACATTCCAAAGGCACATGACCTTTACATGATATGTAAAGCATGCGGTCATGTGCTTTTGGAAATGTCAAATGATGTCAGAATTCAGTTGGTCTGTTTGCTTGTCAGTTACCTTGCTAACTTTGAGAACTTGCGCGTGGCCTTGCTAACTAACCTTGCTACCTTGAATCAGTTTGTTTGCTAACATAGGATACACTAACAGGGTAGCAGTTGGTGTTATCCCAGTGATAATGTCAACGTATTTTGTTCTTGATTAACTAACAAGCTAGCAGCATTACATTATAACGTTCGACTTTTCTTCAGAATATCCATTTTAATGTTAAACATTTGAAAAGCTGCTGACTTAGTGACTTTGTCATTTAGTAAGATAAGTACTGTACAAACAAGAAATGTATGTACTCCAACATTAAACAGTGTATACTCTAAAATGTATGCAATCTAATATGATAATACATTCGATTTTTAGGACAGCGTAAACAATTCTCTAATTATTTTAGTGATTTGCATGATTCATTCAGGGATCTGTCCTTATATGTGATTGCTAATTTACTTGCAATATTGCCTCACTTTTTTATGCAACACAACCGTACCATACCAATAGCAAAAGCATCCTGCCATGACACATAAAACAGTCAGGCAAGGGGCTCCAGACATGGCCATGTGACCACACACACAGCCTAGCTACTCTACTGCATGCAACACATGCATGACATCGTCTTAAGGCATTACTTTAAGCAGCATTAAAGGCAACTAACGCAAAGCTACTTCTGAGAGATAAATCTGGCGTGTAGACAGAAGCATCCTGTTGATGTTCCTCCTGTATATCACACCGAGGCCTGTTCGGGCCCATAGGCCTGTTCTGCGTTCTCCGAGGCCTGTTTTGTGTTCTCCCAGTCACACACTGATGAGCCTTTAGACCACAGCAGAGGAGCTGGTAAGAACCATCAGGGATACTGAGGTGTGCGGTGTGTGTGTGTGTGTGTGGGGGGGTCATGGCATTCAGATGAGTCACACACTCATGTGATTTTCTTTGAAACACTTGGCAGGCTATTGGCACACTGCACACACGCCCCCCATAAACCACCACAAACACACCCCACTCACTATCTGTCCCCTGACTACCCACACCGAGAGAGTAAGAGATGATTGTACAGTGTTCATATGTGTACAGTGATGTCATATGTGTACAGTGATGTTCATATGTCAAGTCAAGTCAGTTTTATTTTTAAAACGCATTTAAAGCCCTCCTTACACTGACAGACTTTGGAAAGATTTGCAAAGATTTGGAAAAGATTTTTGAAAGACTACAGTCTCAGACCCTCTCATCTAAAGACAAGTAGTAGAGTTTTAAGTCACAGACTATGATTTTGCAATGACTAGGAATCTTGCAGGGTCACTATTTACAAGACTGCAACTAGATTCCATTAAATTATTACCCATCGTGCAATAGATAAACAGGAACTGAAATGATAGCCTACTAAACTAAGTCGTATTTTCATGTTTCTGCAGCATTGTTTCATGTGTGACATCCCTAACCGATATAGAGTTGTTCCGTCATGTGGAAGAGCCAACTAAATATGTATAAGAAATTACAAATATTATAAGAATAACAAATAATCATATAGGCTACAGCTGTCGCCTACTTTGCCCCTTCCTGTTTGTTGTTGGAGAGAGGTCACTATTGTTTTTTATAGTTCACGTCACTATTTGCATGAGCCACGACTAGAAAGACTTGTTTGATATTGTCGTAACGGCAAAACTAGAAAAGGACTGACTCCGACTGACTTAAAACCGCTAAGATTGGCACCTTACACTTAACGATGTAGTTGACGGGAGTGCGCCGCGATTCCAGTACAACTCCCATGATTTCTGTCCGACTTTGGAAATTTAGTCGCCGACTGTGAAAACAGACCAAAATCGTACAATGTAAGGCCGCCATAACATAGTCACAACGCCACATAGTGCAACCCAAAGCGCTCCACAAACAGGACAAAAGATGCCGGATGGAGCGGCGTAGTTGCCAGCGTGCCCATGACATCAAGAAGGGCAAATACATTTAAAAAATAACAAATACAAAAATGCCGGACGGAGCGGCATAGTCGCCAGCATACCCGTGACACCAAGACATACAAGACAGATAACAAAACAAATAAACAAATAAAAAGTTTAAAAAAAGAAAATATATTTAAAAAGGGGGAAAAGTGATGTTAAAATTAGTTCAATTTCCAAACCAGCTGAAAATGTCCAAGGGCAATGATGATCTGTGAAAACTGCGCACAGAGCTGTGTCTCCACAACCGATGCAATGCCAACAAAGTTCTTTAGCAACTGACCAACCCGGTGAATTCACTGGCAGTCTGGAGAAAACGTTAACGTTAGGCCTTGTAGACTGCAGTCTGGAGATCACTGGAAGCACAGTCATATGTGTACAGTGTTCATATGTGTACAGTGATGTCATATGTGTACAGTGTTCATATGTGTACAGTGATATGTGTACATATGCTGTTCATATGTCAGTTTTTCTTTCAAAGACAAAAGCAATAAAATACATGAAGAGCAGCACAGTGTACTCTGAGACCCCGTTTACACGAGCATGTGTATTTTTATAAACATCCTGGACATTGGACCCACAATGGCCGCCTGCACTACTCCACTTGCACACTTGAACACTTGCACACTTGTACACTTTACAACTTGGTGTTGTTGTCCTGAAAACACAACACTTCTGCTGCTCTTACATAACTTGCACCACTATGCCACTTTCTTTATTACTCAGGTCAAACAGAACTACCCAAGCCTCTTATTGGCCTGACTTTGCACTAGTTTTTTTTTTTTATTGACTGTCTATGCACAATTTCAACAAAAATTTTGCTGCTCTTATTTTTCATTATTATATGTGCCCTCTTATTTACTTATTTACTTACTTTTTTGTTTACTTGAATGTTATGTTTGTCTGTGGACTTAAAATTGGTAAAATATGTCTTGTCTTCACCGTGGGATAGTGAAAGCGTAATTTCGATCTCTTTTGTATGTCTGGAACATGTGAAGAAATTGACAATAAAGCTGACTTTGACTTTGACTTTGATTTCCCTACGTTTGAACCTTTCATTTAGACGCAAACAGAGAATTAAGCCCATTAAAACGGTTATCCAAAAACTCCGCCAAAGTGATTTTTGGAAAACTTTGTTTATCGTTTGGTTGTAAACTGTGGTAAACTGAGTTTTGGGCAGCCAACGTCACAGTATGCGACAGAAGTACACCAAATGTGCGACCAATGTTTACATTTACATGTTCTCACATGCGACTTTTCCGGGTTCTGATTGGTTAATGTGAGCTTGAGCTTATCGTTAGACTGCCACTGTGGTTTGGCGTGCTCATGACAGCATGTATGTACACGGGTTTGTGTAAACACATTTTAAAAAAAACGGTCTCGTGTAAATGCAGATTTATTTGCAAACGTAGATGGCCAGATATTCGTTTAGGAAAATACCCTGCTTCGTGTAAACGTAGTCTGAACAAAGGCACCAAAATCCAGATCCCAGTTACATGCCCATAGATTCTTATGACATGCCCACAGATCTCTACTGCTGAGGAGTTGAGTGGTTTGTCAGGCTTCACTCAAATCCTCTTTTTTTCTGCTATTATTCGGCATGATAGCCCTTGCTTTTGTTGAAACTTCTACCGGCTCTAGAACAAATCAAAGACAACTATCAAACAACAATCCTAAAGATGAGGGAACATCAACGGACTGTGTTTCATTCTATGATGACCTAGATAAACTTCTTAAACATATAAACACTCCCACAGAATCGATTTTATTTGGTGATTTTAATATTAATTGGCTAGAGAAAAATCATAGAACGAAATTAAAGACACTGTTGTCAAAACACAGTCTTCAGCAGATGGTGAAAGGCCCAACGAGGATTACAAGAACAACTAAAACTTTGATAGATCTAATTATTACAAACAGACCCCAGCGAATCATGAGAACATATAACCTACTCACCGGGCTTTCAGATCATAATATGACCATGGTTGTCCGAAATCTCACTAAACAGCGGTTATTAAAATTTGCGAATGAAAGTAAACCCGGTAACCAGGGTATTCCCAAAAACAAGCGGCACAAATTGAACATGGCCTAAACAATTTAGACTAGGATAATGTTCTACAATCAAACGGGTTAGAAAATTGTTGTAACTCCCCAACACAAAATCTCACGAACCTAATTGGGAAATACATGAAAATGTTCAAGGGCACGCAGCAAAAAGCATCCTTACCATGGCTGATTAACGATACTCGCCAGTTAATGAAAAAAGAGACTATGCACTGAAAAAAATCACTATTCACTAAAACTAATACAGATCTTCTTATTTTTAAAGGATTGAGAAATGCAGTAGTCAGAGAATTGCGTAAAGCAAAAACAGCTTATTATATGCAGGATTGAGGAATCTGAAGGAAACAGCGCATCCCTCTGGAAGCACCTCAACAGTCTTACTAAAATTAGACTAAGCCAACAAAAAACAATAACAGAACTGAAAGTGAAAGGAGTTATTAGCACTAACAATCTAGTTATTGCAAATTCATTTTTTAAATTCTTTATTCAGTCAGTGGAGGAGCTTGCTGAGACTTTTGAACCGGCAACTCTGCAGAGCTCAAAGTCTACACCATCAAAGTTGTTCCAAATTGAGGAGGTCAGTGAGGAAAAAGTATTCACCCCTTGCAGACACGTGACTTAAGTCACGTGACGGCTCCATGCTGGACGGCAAAAAGATGGGAGACGGACGGCAAATTACATTATGTCATAAAGACTATGATGAACTGAACACCATTACTATAACATCTTTGTAGTTCAATGTATTGCTGTTTTGGGGTCTGATAGTCAAAGAAGATGCCAGTGGTGTTGTTAGATGAAATGGGTCATGGCAAATGTAAAGTTATTAAAACTGGTGGTAACAGCAAGGGGAGATAACGTTACGTTAGGCTACTGTAATTAACATTATGGTAAATGAACACGCATAAGTATTTCTGGACTAAAATATTGCAAAGCGATTTGGTTACTTTATTTGTCTTGCTTTTATCAGTTGTAACATAGTCAAAACGTTAAGAATGTCATATCAGAACATGAAATAATAACTAGCTGCCACACTTAGAAGCTAGGTATTCTAGCTAACGCTTATCGTAGCTCATAGTGCTAGGGCTAATGTAACTTCGTCAGTTTGTACGTTGCCCAGCCGAATAAACTTACTTCTTACATGTCTTAAGTTAAAGAATTGAAAGAAATAGGAAATTAAATAAAACTTGAGCGGTATTATCTGTTTACATTCAGATCTTGCCAAAGACTTTGCCTAAGTGCTATCTGCCGTCCTGTTCAGAGTCTATGGTTGCTATAGCAACCGCTGCTGTGCTTCATACACTGAGGAGATAAGCATGCAATTGTGGTTGAAATACTCCCGAAACACAAAGAAAACAAACCAAAATATATCTATGCAAGAACGTGGGATGTTGTTGTATTCCAAACAATAAGCCAACAGTCGTGGAAGGGCATTACTACAGTTAAATCTCACTATAATCTCCTAGCTGTGCGATATGTCCCATTACAACCCATTGATTTGATTTGTGTTCTTGCCGTCCACTAGGCTATTTTGCTGTGGCGCGAACAAAACGTGACGTCACTGTCAAGGGGTGAATATAAAATTATGTAAGCACCTGTAAAATTGACATTTCAGTATGCTTAATAACCTTGTACTACCCTTTTGTTTCTGTATGAATTTACTCCATGTACCAGAATGCTTTGTAATTTACTTGCTTCTGTGATTTCTAACATTCTATACATGTGCACCAATCAAATGTCTTTGTTTGTTTTGTTTTTATTTGAATTGTGTAAGCAGCCAATGATTATTTGTTATTTGTTTATGCCCGCAAAATGTGAACATTCTATCCCCTCAGTAAGGGGATAGGTCGTCAGTCCCAGTTGCCCTGATAAGACAGAGGTCACCGTTTTCTCTGCTCCGCCAGTCAGTGCTGCATTTGTTGGAGACCACTCGCACTGTTCGGTGTGTTTAGGGCCACATGCATGAGCATCAGTGCGGAGGTGTGGGATGACCTGTCACAGGACTGATTGATTGATTTTATCTTGTTTATATCGTCAGTGTAACCAGTTAGTTAGCTGCCAGTTTAGCTAGCTTACTAGGAGACGCTAAATGTGCAGGCTGTGGGATAAGGACAGAGCTAGATAACGCTGCTCTTTTTGGAGAAGGACTCGATTGCGCTCCGGTGCACCGGAGAAACACGACTTCCCGAGGGCGGCTGACCTTTAACTTTACCACCGGTGCTGAGCCCACCGGAGGACCAACCACCCTGCAGGCGGCGTCTCACCCGAGTAGCTACCTTGGCTAGCTCAAGCACCAATGTGCTCCCGTCTGCGTCTGGACAACGGTCATCGGGTTGTTTGACCGAGTGGAATGGAAACCTGTCGTGAGTACACTTATATTGACACACACACTGGGTTTTCGCCTCAAGCGACCGGTGAGTCGGACGTTCATCGCAGTGGTTGCTGCCCTGTCTTCAGCTCAAGCTGGCATTCTGTGCACCAACGAGCTCCAACGCCAAGCGCTTGGGGGGTTGGGTTATTTCATTATATGATTAACACCATTTTGTGATTTGTGTATTCTTGTGATTTAATTTGAGTTGTGTATATTGTATTGTCTTTCTTACCGGTAACTTTAGCTTAAGCTAACTGTGTTGGCTAACCATTAGCTAACGGCATCCCTCAGAGTGAATTGTTCACTCGCTAGTCTAGCTACTTGTCAGGGTTTTGGTCGACGCTTGCTTCTGGTTGAAGTCTTAATGAATGTCACTAGGGCTGGGACAACGCGTCGACGTAATCGATTACGTCGACGCAAAATAAGCGCGTCGATTTGTCAGACCCAAAACGCGTGCTGCCAAATATTTTGAATTTTACACCTTCAGTGTTTCCCATACGTTGACTAACCTGTGGTGGGGCGCCACAAAACCGGCCGTCACACATTGATGTTCTATGTTGTACTATTTAAATTAAAGATAAGATAAAATCCTTTGAGCTGCACTTTTTACACACGCAGCCTTTCCCTGCCCCGCCCGCTCTCTCATAACGAGCCCGCTGCCCCTCCTCTGCATGTGCATTTAACACTTGTTGAAGGATTGTTGTTGCCACATAGAAGCATTGCATAGAACACGGCTGGCTAAATTGCTATTAAATCCGCTTAGCATCATGACCATGCTGTGCAAATTTGTTCAAAACTGCTGCAGTCAAGTTAACTCTGCTAAGGTCTTATCACAACATAGTACATTGAGGAGACTAAACTTAGTTAAGTTATGCAATCAAGCAGTATCTCAAAGCTAACGTTAGAATACTGTTTGGATGTTGAGTTTAGCATGCTTACTTACAGCTGCTTGTCAATTTCGTTACTCAGGGTTAATTTTATTGACACTGACACTGAATGTTTGCAAAATCCCGATGTAAATGAAAAAGTGTTTTCCAAGACTCAAAAGTGCTTGTCCCAAGGAGAAGTACAAACTGTTATTTGAACTAACTATGTTAGTTCTTGAATTTCCCCTGGGGATCAAAAAAGTATCTATCTATCTACGTTATTAATTGCATCCATACATCAGCTGCGTTTTAACTGCGTTAGTGTTACAATTGTAAGGGAACGAACGTCTTAAAGTGACAGGCACTCAATTAGACCTACAGTATACACTACTGAACTTTATTGAATGCTACCTCTGACTAAGAATGCATTACTTTGCACTTGTATAGTCTTTTATTTTGGAATTTTAAGAGCAATAAACATATATTGCAATGTTAAGGAATTCATGTTTTTTTCATTCAGATATATAAATCAACATGTATAAATTGCTATTAGTCAATTAATGGGGAGATAATCGATTATCGAATCGAATCAAAATCGAATCGGACTGAAAAAATGAATCGTTAGATTAATCGATGCATCGAAAAATAATCGCTAGATTAATCGTTTAAAAAATAATCGTTTATCCCAACCCTAAATGTCACCCTTTTATTATTATTGGTGAATAAATTCTGTATTGTAATATTTCATTATACTTCGGGTGTATTGGCAATTAATTTAACTGCATTCACTACTAGTGTATTTACATTGATATTTACATTCTGTAGGAATACATTATACACAAGCTTTAAGGTAAGTGTAGTATTTTTACAGTGGAGGCACCGCGCTATTTAATTCTTTGATTGTATGTAATTGTTTAAGAGCCTACTGGTATTCAGGAATTGTCAGGCAACTTGCCATTCAACCGCTGAGACCTCAGGATCCTGTTGCGCCACTGTTTTATAGTTTATGTAATGTAACTAGTGCCTGCGCACACCCGTTAAGAAGGGGTTACAATTATTAACATGTTAAATATGTCGTGTTTGGGTTGGACACTGCCTTTATTAGAACTCACTGCTTGGCCCTGGTTAAAGGAAAATTCCGGTTTTTAGCACTTTAAGGCCCTTTTCTGGTTTGTTTTGGATGAATTAGAGTGGTGGACACCGAAATTTTGATGATTGGTCCTGTCGACTTTTCTGACTTGTTTTGAATCGCCTTTGACTTCTCAGGGTGGCTGATGATTTCCAGCCGTCTTATTTGCTATTGTGGAACTATTTTTTCAGACACCTCACAACCGCGTATAAACTTCCGCTCAATTGTGAGCCTGAAGCATAGACGGTGGCGCAGTAATATCAACGTGCAATGAGTCTTCCAACAGAAATCAATGGGATTTTACAAAATGGCAAATAAAAGACGACAGAAACTGTATTTCGCTACGCTACTTGTTTTGGAACATCAATGAACACCACTAACCACTCGCTGAGTTGCACAGTTTTGAAAACGAACGTTAAGGGTTGTTTTAGGACATGTTTGAGTATCCTACTACAGTATGCCCATTGCCAGTTCATCCAAAACAAACCAGCGATTCAAAAACACGAGGTCAGAAAAGTTTTGAGCGATGACAGGATCAATCGTCAAAATTTCCGTGTCCACCACTCTAGTTCATCCAAAACTACTATTTTTTAGAAAAAATCATAACAGAACAACTAGTTAGGCATCTTGAAAATAACAGTCTCATTAACCCCAAACAATTTGGTTTCAGACAAGGGTATTCAACAGAAATGGCTAACTGCTACCGAGAACATTAAGAGTAAGTTGGACAAGGGTAATGTTGTGGGAGCTGTGTTTATAGACCTCAAAAAGGCCTTTGACACAGTGAACCACAGCATACTCTTGAACAAGC
The DNA here is from genome assembly GCF_017589495.1 of Alosa alosa. Classification (NCBI taxonomy): domain Eukaryota; kingdom Metazoa; phylum Chordata; class Actinopteri; order Clupeiformes; family Clupeidae; genus Alosa; species Alosa alosa. The sequence continues at coordinate 343,720 of NC_063200.1, read as the reverse complement.
TCACCAACTTCAACTTCTCTGAACATGCCATCGGTTGGTTTGCCTCATACCTGGACAATTGAGAGCAACGTGTTAAAATAAACACAGGACTCTCAATGCCACTTCAGTCGACAATGGGTGTTCCACAGGGATCCATCCTGGGGCCTCTGCTGTTTAGTCTGTATATCAACGACCTACTAACATTCTGACCACCAGTCAGTCAGTAAACTGTCAAATGTATGCTGACGATACAGTCTTATATGCACCAGCTAGAACACCAACACCAGGTCCTGACCAAGGAAATGGAGGGAGTACCCAATGGCTCAAAGATAATCACCTGATGCTTAACATTAAAAAGACTGTTTCAATGTGCTTCTCTATAAGAGGTAAAGCCAAATGTACCATTAAAATAGGCCAACAGGCTATAGAGGAAGTGGATGAATTAAATTTTTTAGGTATTATTTTAGACTCACAACTTAATTTCAAAAAACATGTTAAGAAACTCTGCAAGACTGTCCGGACAAACCTGAACTGCTTCAGAATGATAAGACATCACATCCCGGTCAATGCAGCTTTATTGTTCTTTCATGCAATGATACTCTCTCACTTATCATACTGTATTACCGTATGGGGCCAAGCCTCCCAGACAACTGTCAAACCAGTCACATCATTATATAAACAGGCACTGAAAATAATGGACCAGAAACCAAAATCATCACATCACTGTTTAATTCTACAAAAATATAAGTTATTAAGTTTTGATAATTTCATTAAGTTTTCTTTTCTTAAAATAATTTTTAAATGCGCAAATAATCTGGCGCCCTCTGTACTTTGTCCATTTGTCATGAAAACAAAGGCAAGGAGTGCGGCCACAAGAGGAGCAGTGGGTGGTAACTGCACAGTAGAGGGGCGCAAAACTTATTTCGGCCAGTCATGTTTTTCAGTAATAGGAACCCGCTTTTGGAATGACTTACCGATAGAACTAAAAACACAAACAGAACTGACAACATTTAGCAGTAAGGGAAATCATTGGCTGAAAGTAAATCAGGGATGTGACCACTAAGAAACGCACACATGCACACACATACACACACTCTATTGTCTGTGTTTTACTGTACTGTCTGTGTAGATGCCTGGCTGTTCGCATAGGTGAGAGTTTGCGGGCGGTTGGGTATCTGGGGGTTGTGTAGTATGTGATATGATGTTTTGTGTCTGTGTTATTGTATATTGTGTCTGTGACTGGCTGTTCGCATAGGTGAGAGTCTGCGGGCAGTTGGGTGTCTGGGGGTTGTGTTACGTGACTTGCTGTTTGTGATGTTCCTATGTATGTTGTGGTTGTCCTGATGTGCATGATTAGGGTATGAACACTAACATCCCTGCTGATAAAAAACTGCTAGAAACCAGCTTATGCTGGTAGCTGGTTTTAGCTGGTCTTTGCTGGTTTTCTTCCAGCTCTTGCTGGTCTGTACTGGTGTAGCTGGTTGGGCCACCAGCTGGATATGCTGGCGTGACCATCTGAGGAAGCTGGTCATGCTGGTGTGACCAGCCTGTCGTGTGGGATACAGTTGGTGCAAGATGGTCATGCTGGTGACCAGCCTGTCAAGCTAGTCATGCTGGTTTGCTAGAATGACCAACATAAGCTGGCATGGCCAGTTAAACCAGCACTATAGACCAGCAACACCAGCTAAAATGACCTGCTTGAGGTGGTACAACAAGCAAAACCAGCTGAATTACCATCATAAGCTGGGAAAACCAGCTGAAGGTATGTTTTCGCAAGAGATTTGCTGGTCTACCAGGTCAACCATCATAGGGTGGTAAAACAAGCTGGTCAACCAGCAAACCACCTTTAGCTGGTCAGGCTGTTTTTTTTTTTCCAGCAGGGATGGCATTGACTGTGATCGCTATGTATGTAATAATGTGCACTGCATTGTCCCTGACAAATAAACTAAATAAAATGTACATGCCCACAAATCAATTACATGCCCACAGATCTCAACTGTACATGCCCGCAGATAGGCCTGCTTATAGAGAAGACAACCCTATTTTCACTGTGGCCTTTGAGAACAACTGCATTCGTGGCCGGAAAAATATAATGGCGACCTGAATTGCGGCACACTTGGTTTAAACACAGCCAGAACCCTGCACACTTGGTTTAAACACAGCAGAACCCTGCACACTTGGTTTAAACACAGCAGAACCCTGCACACTTGGTTTAAACACAGAAGAACCCTGCACACTTGGTTTAAACACAGCCAGAACCCTGCACACTTGGTTTAAACACAGCAGAACCCTGCACACTTGGTTTAAACACAGCCAGAACCCTGCACACTTGGTTTAAACACAGCAGAACCCTGTCAAGCAGTTAGAATGTCAGATAATTGGTCAGATAATTGGTCATCCCAAGTGAGTTTTGGGCCTTTTCAGGAGCGGAACTGAAAACCACTGGGGAGGAAGATGACATTGCAGTTGCATTTGCACACACACACACATACTAGCGCACACACACACACTAGCGCACACATACTAGCGCACACACACACTAGCGCACACACACACACACATACTAGCGCACACACACTAGCGCACACACATACTAGCGCACGCACACACACACATACTAGCGCACACACACACACACTAGCGCACACACACACACACATACTAGCGCACACACACATACTAGCGCACACACACACACTAGCCAAGCAGTTACAATGTCACATACTTGGTCAGATACACACATCCCAAGTGAGTTTTGGGCCTTTTCAGGACACACACTGAAAACCACTGGGGGAGGACATGACACTGCAGTTGCATTTGCACACACACACACACACACACACACACACACACACACACACACACTAGCGCAACTTCAAAGCATCAGTGCTAGAGCTTATGTAATAGTATTTAGATATATGGATATAGATATAAGGTGTTATATACAGACATAAAGAAGCTTTGTGTTGACATGCTGAGACATGTTCAGGGTAATAACTTTCCCTCATAATAAAATTTCCCTCACAGGATCTACTATAACAACCCTACAGAGCCACAACACACTCACACACCTGGCAAACCAACAACAGCACTACTGCATCTAGTGTCAATTCAACACCAAGAACAACACTACTGCATCTAGTGTCAATTCAACAAGGTGCCCAATATAGAGCTCCTAACTATACAGAGTTACTGTGGAAAACAATTCATTAAGAAGCTTTTTTACAGTGTTCAATACATTGTAAAAGAATGGCCATTTCAAATGTGTTTTATAGAATTTAAGTAAAGATAAAAGTTAATTAAAGCCTATTTTTAGTATTAAGTGGAATTAAATCATCTCCACCAAAAGCATGCCTATGGGCCATTGTTGATATGAACCATCTATTTTAGACCGCATTAAAATTCAGCCCTGGCGCTAAGCTAAGTTCATAAATGGCCCTCTAATAGTTCTTTTATTTGTCTTTGGCCGTAAGGATCTGGTGTCAGTTATGACTCTAATGGATGAGCGATCTGCTCTGTTTCCACTAACATAGAGGACATTAAATCGGGGTATTTAAGGACAAAACAAAGAAAGAGGGAGAGGTGACAAGGTCATTTATTAGCCCCACCCCTTTCTGTTACCTCAGCCCCTTCTGGTCATTTATTAGCCCTATTACTTCTGTTACCCCACCCTCTCTTTTCTTTCTCCCTGTGTCTCACCCTCACTCTTAGGGATGATAGAGTGCAGCAGCTTTGGTTGCAGAGGCTAAAATCAATAGTTATTCTCTCTCCATTCATCACCTAAACTTAATAAATCAGACTAACCACAAGTCCTTCTGCCCAGCAGCAGAGAGAACACAACAGCATTCCAGCTAACACGGTTATGTTGTAGCATCCCAGCTAACACTGTTATGGTGTAGCATCGTTGTGAGCAGCAGCCCAGCTAACAGTTATGTTGTAGCATCCCAGCTAACACGGTTATGTTGTAGCATCCCAGCTAACACAGTTAGGTTGTAGTATCCCAGCTAACACGGTTATGTTGTAGCAACGTTGTGACCTGCATGGCAGAGTTCCAAGACGAAAACCACTGCTGAGCAAAAAGAACATTCGTCTAATTTTTGCCAGAAAACATCCAGATGATCCCCAAGACTTTTGGGGAAATACTCTGTGGACTGACGAGACAAAATTGTAACTTTTTGGGAGGTGTGTGTCCCATTACATCTGGCGTAAAAAAGTAACACCGCATTTCAGAAAAAGAACATCATACAAACAGTAAAATATGGTGGTGGTAGTGTGATGGTCTAGAAGACTTGCTGTGATAAATGTAACCATGAATTCTGCTGTTCACCAACAAATACTGAAGGAAAATGTCTGGCCATCTGTTCGTGACCTCAAGCTGAAGCGAACTTGGGTTCTGCAGCAGGACAATGATCCAAAACACACCAGCAAGTCCACCTCTGAATGGCTGAAGAATAACAAAATGAAGACTTTGGAGTCCTGACCTGAATCCTATTGAGATACTGTGGCATCACCTTAAAAAGGCAGTTCATGCTCGAAAACCCTCCAATGTGGCCGAATTACAACAATTCTGCAAAGATGAGTGGGCAAAAATTCCTCCACAGCACTGTAAAAGATTCACTGCAAGTTATCGCAAACACTTAATTGCATTGTATGCAATGGACTATTATCACTGTTCTTCTTATAATTATTCTTCTTCCAACCAAATTCAACGTTTAATGCGACTGAAACCGCTGAACCGTCTGACCTCATTCAAAGACTCCTAGAAAGCTCTTGTAACGACAATTGTACAATATATTTTTCATATTTGTGAACTTTATACTTTTTGAGATATTTACGATAAAAGAGCAAGAAATTCCCATAGAGTTAACATTGACCGCTGTGGCGGCAACATTTAACATTGTGACGTGACCTGCAGCTGAAAGCAATCAACCGCTGCAATCTTTCTACCACTGGAGCTGTACATTTTCTGAACGTTTTGGACGTCTTCGCCTGCCTTGATACTTTACTTGCTCGTAAAACTCTCCTTCACAGGCACATTTCTCTAATTACAGACAAGGTAAGTGGTCCGATTTTTGGTATTTGACTCATTTATGTCGTCAAACATTATGTTATGTAACATTCTATACTATAGGCTATGCATGACATAATAGGTCAAAAGTAGCCAAACTAACGTTATAACGTTATGGTAGTTATAACGTTAGGGGAATAGTTAACGTTAGTAGTACTTACCCGTTGATATTTATTATGTAAGGAAACCCACCAAATCAACGTTAATATGTCATCAACTTTAAAGTAACCGGTTAGCTGTAGGTTTCGATAACGTTAGCTAGCGACAACCAAACCTAACGTTGCTCCCAGCTAAGCACTGACGTTAACGTTACCTTTGCTCACTTACCAGCAGCGTTTAAACTAACGTTAACCAGATAAAGTATGGATCATATTGTACGTACTATCTGGCTCTTGATTACACTGTGAAAAGGGACCTGATGAAAGCCATACTGTTTGGAAACGGACCATATGACTAAAGTATTGTTAAAACACACTACAGAAGTTGAGGTATAACGTTTGTGTTGTCAACATAGGCTACAGAGTATGATGATCAGACCTAGGAAGCTGTAAGCTATTGTGTAGGCCTAGTTGGTTATAAGCTACTTAAAGAAGCCCTATGCAGGTCTGGTTATTTCTTCGCTGTTTCTGGGTTTTCGCATGATTTGGGCTCACATTTTTCACGACATAGCTCCCCCTGGAGCTTCAGTAGCAAGTGACTGCTACGCTAAACCCCCTACTAGCTAGCGAGCTAGCCATCAACAAACCAAGCTAAACACATACAGGGCTCAATAAAACGGTCGAGCAAACACATTGTTCAAGAGACTATCAAATTACATTACAAAAACAAAGTTCACCCAAGGGTAGGCTACTTACAATTTCAACAGCAACAAAGCCAAGTCGGAGTCCGTTTTGCAGTCTTCTTAGAAACTACAATCTGACTACATTTTCGAGGCGCGATTGGATACTTCAGCTGAGTTACATCTGGGATGTGTTCGGACCGCGACCAGAAAGTTGCATATTCGTTTTTTCCGCGCAGAAGCACTAGGGGGAGACGAAGCACCCACCAAACGACCCAAAAAATGTTGTAGAACCATCAGAACTAAGGTCATTTTTGCTAAAATTGTTGCATAGGGCTTCTTTATTATTAGAATGGTCCATCCTTAAGACTCAGTTTATGACTCAACAGCAACAACACACCCAACACAAGCCTACAAAGTGTTCTAAGCTGTTTACTTTTAACTGTTTGGCTATCAGCTATCCTTAAACTGAAATGAATAAAACACATTGTTGCTTTGTTTGCAATAAAATACTATAGGCTAGTATAGTTATACCATTACAGATTTATGGTGCAACAACCTCACTTAAATATCTAAGTTGTATTGAACAATTGTACACATTCCATGTTTTTAGTATAACTCTTAACTTGTTTGCTTTTGTCTTTTAGGTTCCAGACCAGACCAGTGTGGTGATGATCGTGTATTACATTACGTGTGTGCCTGTCTGTGTGCACATCCTGCCAACCATCTCTGACATTAACACTAACATTCATTCCTAAAAACATGTGACCATATCTCAACATATCTACACATACTTTTGAACTATACTGAGACGTAGATCTGAGGTCTACACTGAGACATTCTGAGTATTATATTGTTGCAGGTGGACTATGCCGACAACTATATGAAGCATGCATACATTTGAATCATACCTGTGCTATGACATCTGTGAAACTTAGCTGTGCTGTTAGACCTCTGTTTTTAGACCTGAGCTGTGCTGTGTGAGTTCTGTCTAAAACTGATCATCTGAAGGCCTGAATCTTATTCTTCAGTCTATATCACCATCAAATGTCACCTATTTCAATTAACTGAGCAGCTAGCAATCAGTGGCCCAACCAGTAATACAGTTCAGGGGGCTCAGGGCCATGTAAGACTGTATTTTGTGTTATCTTTGACATCAAATGTCACCCATTACAATTAACTGAGACCTTTAACTCTTGCTGCCAGTTCAGAATTACCACTGATAAATAGATCTGTCTTAGGATAATTGGCATTATCAAGTTCTGTAAGAATGCAAATTCATTAGACATCTGGTTTCTCCCTAATCATTATTGGGTAACTTAGTTTCAACAACTGTGATTTTTTTTTACTTCGAGCTTACATTGGTTGTTAAGTGTTCATTAGTATATTCTGAATATCATTCTGCTGTATTAAAACAAAGAATGTTGGTCAATTTTGAATTAACAATTTATTTTTACTGTCTGTCATATAGCCTACTCTAAGCTAACATGTAACCAAGTAAGTGGTTTTCAAGAATACTGTAAGTCTATGTAATCTGAATAATTATACTGTAAGTAATATAATGTTATAAAAAGCAGCTTTTTTGCATTTACATGCAATGGTAATTCCCTGGAATTACATTTTCTAGTTGCAGTTGTTGCTGCTAAGAGTGGCCCAACCAGTAATACGGTTTAGGGGGCAATCAGTTAGCCTGGTCGTTACCATCCTACGTACATCCGCCCTAAATTTGATTTAGGTCTCGCACGTAGTCTGGCCCAACCCACATTATGCGGCTCGCGTGTAGCCGAGCCATTCAGTGAACAGTTGAGTGATGACGCGAAACTTGCCTGCCAAGTTGCTTGTAGTCCAGCGAAGCTTGTAGTTCAACAGCATAGCAACAATGGCGACGGAGGAAGAGACGCTAGAAGCTATCCGCGAAGTTGTCCCAACTCTCGAGGGCATCACGCAATTAAAGCAGAAACAAGAGGCTTGTCTTATCAATTTTTTAAATGGCAAGGACGTCGTATAACTCTCCTTCCAACTGGCTTTGGGAAAAGTTTGATTTATCAGATGGTGATAACTAAACCTAAACGCACAAGTGTACTACATGCATCAGTACTTTTCATGTTATCAAATAAACGTTTACTGGTCGTTATTCTCCCCCCTACTCTCAAATTACCTTTACATAATCAGTGTGGCAATGTTAGGCCTACTTAAGGAATGGAATATAGCCTACCGAGCGGGGCTCAAGGCAAGGCTGCTGTGATTGTGCTTGACTGGGACTAGCGGTTACCGAGCTGGGCTCAAGGTAAACCGCTCCGTGTTTGACAGACTAAGGCTAGCCTGTGGCTGAGCTGGGCTCAAGGCGAGGCTACCGTGCTTGTGGACAGTAACGTTACCCAGTCACCGAGCGTGGCTGAAGGTGAGGCTGCGTTGTTTTATGGCGAACAACTGTTAGTTTAACCGAGCAAGCTCCAGGTTAAATAACACGTAGGTCGTCGGTACAATCCAACTTATCCGAGAGTGTAGTATGAACAGCCCGTGGAGGACGTAAGCTCCGTAGTCACCGGGCTGCGTAGAACAACAATCTTCTGATAAGCGGCGAGAAGAGATAAGAGGAAAACTGACTTGTGTCAAGAGCTGATATAATCTCGGTGGCGTGACGCTTTTGGTATACAACTCTCGGTCTGGCTGGCGCAACAGAGATATATCCACTACGAAGAGACTGCTCTGGCGGTCAGGTAGCCTACAAACTAGCCAGCGGTCTGTTTACTACTGAGAGCAGAAGTGGGAAGCGTCAGAGAATGTCTAATAAAACGGGCTCTGGAAGCGTAAGAGCCTGAACTCCGGCGCACAGCATACGTCATTACCAAACGTTGCTGATTGGTTAAGGGAACTCCAATGATTTTAAACCTCAAAATAAGCATCCGCCCATTACTGAGACAGATTCTTATTACATTGTTCCAGACTGAATGACGAAGAGAAACGTAGTCTCTGGCGGTAAGGACCAGGCTAGCAATCAGTGGCCCAACCAGTAATACGGTTCAGGGGGCTCAGGGCCATGCAGGGTATCTGCACATTTTCCAAGTGCAAATTTAAAGACTTTTAAGACCTTTTCAAGACATCTAAATGGAAAAATTAAGACTATACCACGGCAAAAAAGATACAACTTAAAAACTGTTTTATGCAATAGTTTTTTTCTACTAATTTTAACACCCACCCTATTTTGGATGTCTACAGACGTTACCAAATATATTTTGGCTGACAGCTATAAATGCCCAATTTTAGGGTCTAGGGCTGCTTGCTTTTGAAGCTGGCTGTACATATCTGGTTGTGCTACTGTCTGAGGCTGTTCTTCACCTGTGTCTGTAGTAGCCTAGGCTACTTTTTTTTAAAGGTAGACTATTTAAATATTTTAATAAGCCTACTAACTTTACTAGGCATCTATTGTCCCATATGCAGCACAGCAAATCAAAGTTAATCCACATCTTTACATTTTGCATACCAGTTGTATTTAAACCAACCAAAGCTTGACTGAAACATTGTAAAAGCATTAACTTGTTTTTAAACATGTATGGGCAAAGTGAAACCCCCTCCTCGCATGTTCCTGCTGAAAAGCTGCTGGTTTCATCTCAAGCACATATTATGAACGCACTTACAGGTGCGCTTTTTTATGTAGCCAGTCGCCCAGATTAGAAAAAATATGCGGTTATATTTCACAACTTTTGCGAAGTACTGGGAAAGGCTGGCAAACAAGATGCAGACAGATATTACAGGTAGGCCTATTATAACTTAGACAGATTTACTTAGGCTAGGCCAGCAAAATACGCTAGAGATGCAACAGATCAACTTAATGTGTATTTCCTCTGTCGGTCTGTGGTTCCTTCATAAATTGCGCAGCAAATTATCAGACGAGGACAGAAGCACTGCGCATAATTTGACCAGCAGTCTTCGCGTCCATAATTTGTGAAACGATGCTGCGTCTGAGCAAAGATTCTAGAAGCCCAGCGCAACTCCAAAAAGGAGAACAAATGAGCGTCCGGCTTGAGGCTGCACTGGACAGGGCTTTTAAACTGTCCGGCCCAAATCCGAACGTAGGCCACCCTATCGCTAACTGGCTTACCAGCTCCTTGGCTCTATCGCTTGCATAGGCTACCTACGTATCTCTCAGCCCTCGGCTACAACACGAAACGTAAGGCATATTTTTACATATTCTTACCATTTTCACACCTTTAACGACACCTGTGAAAAACATCTTCACTCTGCAACCACTACACTTCCTTCAGTAGCCTTAGAGCCACAATTACACAAAACCGGATGGAGACATTTCACTCGCTCTCTCGCACTCGCTGGCAGTCCCATACACAAATGTAATACCTCCTTTTCGAAAATTCAAGACATTCCAGGCAATTTAAGACTTTTTTAGGCCTTAAAAACCGAAAGTTGTATTTAATATTTAATACCTTCATTTAAAGACTGTATTTTGTGTTATCTTTGACTAATACTTAAATGTGACAAATAAGAAATCAGGAAGGGGGCAAACACTTTTTCACACCACTGTAATCCATTTCCTTTCTAAAATACCCAATAATGGCACACACACATCAATGCTAATTTCCTTGCCCTATGGGCCATGGTTTCTTCTTAAAACACACACACGCACATTCCCTCTGACACAAACTCTTTTAAATCTGTTCTATTTGTAAAGCCGCATAACAGTCTTTTTCCTTGGCTGTTTCAGAGCAGTAGGATCTCCATGGGACTGAAGGCCCTCTTCTCTCTCTGAGTGGCCTGGGACTGCAGGAATGCATGGCTTTTATTCTCTCTCTGAGTGGCATGGGACTGCATCATAACATAACGGCCTCTGTAAAATATAACTGCTCTTTATCAAACTGAGTCACAGGGTTATTGCCACAGACTCCGTGATGGCCTCTGTAAAAGTCATAAAACATGCTATTTATCAAACTGGCAGTCTGCAGTAGGGTTCTACTTACTGAGGGAGAGTTCTACTGAGGGAGGAATGAGAGAAACAGTCATAGTGGATTCTTTTTCAATGTCAAAAATCATGAGAGAAACTGAAAGAGAAAAAGGGATGAGATGTGAGAGGGATGAGAGAAACAGGCATTTTTTTTTTTTTTTTTTGTTTACTTGAATGTTATCTTTGTCTGTGAATAAAATATGTCTTGTCTTCACTGAGGATAGAGGGGAATTTCGATCTCTTTGTATGTCAACATGGAAGAAATGAGAGAAACAGTTGACTTTGACTTTGATGAGAGAGAAACGGAGAAGGATGAGAGAGAAACAGAGAGAGGGATGAGAGAGAGAAACAGGGAGGGATTATTTTTAAATGTCAGAGATCGTCCCGGGTTGTGCATTATTAGGAGCACTGGAATGCTTGAGTCCAAGTTTCTTTCCATATGTGATGAAACGAGGAAGACATCTGGAGCGCGCTCAGTAGCAGCCTTACCCCCTGGGGACTGTGGGGTTGGACACATGCACACAGCCTGATCCAAAGCTCCTACTGGTCTTAGCTGTGGTTCTGAACACAGAATGCTAACTCACCTGGGCACGATACATCAGCATGCTAACTCACCTGGGCACCATACTAACTCACCTGGGCACCATACATCAGGATCTGATATCTAAAGTTGGCAATCTTACAGGCCTTAGACCCTGATCGTATTAGCTTGGCTGTTTTTTTACACAGCTTATGGCTTCCTTACATTGTACGATTTTGGTCTGTTTTCACAGTCGGCGACTAAATTTCCAAAGTCGGTCAGAAATCATGGGAGTAGTACTGGAATCGCGGCGCGATTTCTCTCCAACACCAAACAGGAAGGGGCAAAGTAGGCGACAGCTGTAGCCTATATGATTATTTGTTATTCTTAGAATATTTGTCATTTCTTTTACATATTTAGTCGGCTCTTCCACGTGACAGAACAACTCTATATCGGTTAGGGATGTCACGCATGAAACAATGCTGCAGAAACACGAAAATACGACTTTGAGTTTAGTAAGCTATCATTTCGGTTCCTGTTTATCTATTGCACAACGGGTAATAATTTAAAGGAATCTAGTTGCAGTCTTGTAAATAATGACCCTGTGACTTAAAACTCTACTACTTTTCTTTAGATGTGAGAGGGTCTGAGACTGTAGTCTTTTACAAATCTTTGCAAATCTTTCCAAAGTCTGTCAGTGTAAGGAGGGCTTTAGATGCTAGTCTCAGGTCTTAGACCCTGATCTTATTAGCTTGGCTGGTTTTTACACAGCTTAAATCAGGGGTCTCAAACTCCTGGCCCGCGGCCTATGTTAAAATAATAATGTAATCCGGCCCTTGAGGGTATTTTTAATTGCGACAAACAACGATACTGATTAAAATAGACGTTAGATCCAAGTACGGTGACAAATCTCATTTGTACTCTCCTCCACTATTTGCTAGACATCCAGAGCTTGATTCAAATCCAAAATTGCTGCACAAAGTGTTCAGGAAATACTTGTAGGCTATTACACGCGATAAACACGAAGACGTGCATTTGTAATGACGCGGAAGTGTTGCAGGCCATAGTTTTGCACAAATTGAAGCAGAAATAGGCCTACATAAAACGTTCACGTGTGATGAAGTCTTGGGTATTCACCTATTCTGATTCTGAAGGAGAATATCCTTTTGGAGATTATCGATCGTCTATTGACAGTGATAGTCACGGTGCGTCTGTAAATGGGGGGTGCGCTATGGTAGCCTATAATGACGGTGTCCACTAGCATACCATGCTTATTTCAACCCTCTGCCCAACATAGCTTGGAGGTTGCAGTGGTAATCGTGATGATAGTGTCCATAATGGATGTGGTACAGACAGCAGGGGTAGTAGAAATAGGGCTCTGAAGAACTACAAAGTCACCCACGATATGAACTGATTTGACCAGGATACTTTATTGTAGGCCTTGTGGTTATAGGCTAGTAATAGTTTACTATTGTTGGTACATCTTAGGTGTTTTCCTGTTAATTTGTTATGTGGGTAATATGACAAAAAAGAAAGTAAACCTGCTCAAATATGTTCATCCAGTATTTACTGAAAGGTTCATCATTTGAGGGGCTTGCCATCCAGTGGCAAATTAGATGGGGAAATTGACCCCCTTCATAAACTTTTGTTTATACTCAAAGATTTTTACATTTACAGTAAGACTTTATCTCTGACCACTTTCAAGCCATGGCCTTTTGACATTTTGATATAAAAATCCAATGGTGTTGCTTTCTTAATCCTGATGCCTAGTTTGCCAGGTTTAAAAAAGTTACGAGAGGAAAATATTTTTACTTGGTGTGAAACACAGACATAGGCCTACCTGTTTTTATGCTTTTTTGTTTGTTTTCTATCATTTGTATTAATATTTATTTTATCATTATTTTATTTATAAGCTAAGGTTGCTAGCACAGGTGTCTAAGACTTGCACTTTCTGTTTGTAGTTTCGTGTTTGAAAATACAGTATTTGAAAAAAAAAAAAAAAAAAAACATTGCATTTTAGGAAATAGCCATTATTTTTTTGTATTATTCTTTAACACTGACGTGGCCCTCCAATCAGATGACATTGGCAGAAGTGGCCCTCAGCTCATTTGAGTTTGAGACCCCTGGCTTAGATGCTAGTCTCAGGTCTTAGACCCTGATCTTATTAGCTTGGCTGTTTTTTACACAGTTTAGATGCTAGTCTCACTCATATTAGTCTCTAGACACACTGGTCTGGTTAACCATTTTTATTGATGCTGTCTTACCTGTATACATCGGTAATGCTTTTATTTGCCTGATTGGCCAATCCCTTTTAGCTTATTGTTATTAGTCGCAGGTCTTGCATGGCCATTCTGAGCTTAGATTCTAGTCTTGCTGGTCCTTGTTAGAGGTCTTAAAGGAGAATTTTTATGGGGCTAGAAATCTTTAAAACCATGCACCCAGAGTGTAGCATTGTAGCTGCCTTGCTGCTTTAGCTGTTGGCTTTAGCAACTCAAGCTAGATAGCACAGATTATACTCAGTACTCGGTTACCTCGAGAAACAGAGATCTATGTGAAAAATCACCGGACCGGAGGTTTCCTTTAACCATCTCGGCTGCTGATTTTATTGGGACTAGATTCTATAGTGGTATTCCTAGTTTGAGTCTGTTAGGCTCATATACCAATCCCACTACTGGTTGCTGTTTATGGACTGCTAGCGACAAGAGACTATGTAATGTTAATCTAGCTCAGTGATTATAGGTGAAATACCTACTGATGATGCAAAAGCTCTGTTATATGCATGAGACCTATGTCTCATGTCCTATGTTGCATCTCGAGGAGTCTGTTTTTTTCTGACCTTACTCAGGGTGAAAGGAGGGTAAGGGCTTGGTCTTCGGCCTAGTTGGTTTGCTTTACTGGTCTGAGATCAGTGGGTCTCTGTATAATTGACTGGCACATAGTGTTATTCCCCCATCTCCCAGCTGCAGAGTCATTAGTCTCTCTGTAGCAGGCCTCTTTCCAGGACTCAGACTATTAGTGTGTGTTAAAAGCTTTCCCCTCAGCCAGACCCAATTGAGAGATGGACTATTTCCTGACTTTCAGCGCCACTGAAATTAAAGTGACAGTCCCCATCTAATCTAATGAACAAAACCGCACACAAATAGATTGGCTTTTTTTTACCTTCTTTCCCTTCCTGGGAAGCCATCTGGCAGGGGCTGGCTGGGCTGTCAGCACCAATGCTGAAGGACCCATATCAAAATTCATGAAGGAAATGTCGCCACACAGTCGAAAGGGTGATTAGAGAAGGAAGGTTATAGACTGGACCTCTCTGAGCACCTACCTCACCTAGCAAATAAGATTACTGCATTCACCAAAAAAACTTGAGTATGGGACAGGATAGCTATAGCGACAGTATTATGCCTTTGAGATTTCTGAGCTTAAATCGCTGAAACTTCTGATTGGGAGGCACTCTTTGTGATCCCATGTATTAAACAGTAGGCCTACATCACATCCCTGCAAAGTTTATTTCCTGCAGCAGTAAAAAAGAACAAACAAACCAATTAAATATCAACTTAAAAAAAGGCATGTAGTTGTAGAAGGTGCAGCCGGTGTTGCTGTCCTCAATTTAGTGCTAAGCGACAATGCTACCTAGAATGTTAACTTTGAACTCTTATATTCAGTAAAGAAGCACTACACAGTAAAACCATTGTAGGCCTATGTTATAAAAAATGTTCTTCATCTATTCTTTTACTCCGCTATACTCAACGTGGAAGTTAGGAAAAATCGCCCCTTCTGGCTTGTGTCAATTTTGCACCGTCGGCGGCGATGTGTAGGTCTACCTGGTGTGATCCGGCAAGCAACATTGATAGAAAAATACACTTTGCTACCGTTTGTGCACGAAATGTGCACTCGCAAGCATATCCCACGCAATTTCCGTGGTCAGATACAAGGCGGGGAACAGAGGACCCGGGGAACATAGGTACGCTCCCATACAGGACCTCTCTAAGTGATGAAAACAGTGTAAATGCTTAGCGCATTAGCTTAGCGGAAACAGCCCACTGGTTATACTGGACACCTCTGAGTGATGAAAACAGTGTAAATGCTTAGCGCGTTAGCTTAGCGCATTAGCTTAGTGGAAACGGCCCACTGGTTATGAGCCTGGTATGAAGCCAGCGGGTCACAGGGGATCTGAACTAAGGCAAAGAATGCTCCAGCGTGTGTGTCAACTGAACTCACTCGCTTGCTCTCACTCACACACACACACAGAGAGACACAGGGCTGGATGAGCAAAGAACAGCACCAGAGAACATGATGGGCAGTTCACCAGAGGTCAACCTGAAACCCCAAACTTAGCTACACACACACACACTTAGCCCAGGGGGCTGAGCAGACACAGGACAGAGCCAGGCTGGACTAGAGCAGAACTAAGCCAGAGTCCCTGGTGGAGGTGCATTCTACTTGGGAAAGCAGAGGCAAACATGATTTCTTTGACCTCTTTTATGTGTATAAATATATACATATTCAGAATTGTTTGCTTTTGTACTGTAACCATTAGTTCATTATCCATCTTTGTTGGTGGAGAATCAGGTCCTCAGAAGTTTATATATGTTTGCAAACAATCAGTGAATTGGTGCAGCGTTGGCACAGGTCTCTTTTGGCTCTCTGGCGTTGGCACAGCTCTCTTTTGGCTCTGGCTTTGGCACAGGTCTCCCCTCTGCCATGAGCCGGTGTTCGGGGAGCCATTAACGTTGTTCATGCCAGCCTCTCAGTTCAGGAAGAGAAGGAAATAACGCTGAATCGTGTTGCTAAACGAGGAAAGAAAATGTTAAAATGAGAGCTCCTCTCTTTCTCCATTGTTTCTCCTAGACAATAATGAGATCACAGTGATATAAAAATTAGATTATTGCTTTTGTCTCCCACTTCTCAGGTTTGTCTCTGGAGCAAAAGAGTTAAGTTATCTCAGTGTAGACTCCCTTTAATCTACAAATGAGATCTCATCAATATTTTAAATAATGCTCAGTGTTGTCTAATTTATACATCTCATATTTTACTCAGGCTGATCCACCAGAGAGCTCTCTCTGTAAACTCATGCAATTCTCATTTCAGATCTTTTTGGTAAATCTCAGATTAGGCTCCATCAGTTCTGTAAAAGAGATCTCGTCACAAGCTTGAACCGTTCTCATTCTAGTTATCTCAGTTTAGTCCTTTTTTGATTTACAAAAGAGATCTCAGCAAAGGCTTATACAATACTCAGACTTGCTCAATTTATATATCTCATATTTTACTCAGGCTTATCCATCAGAGACCTCTCTAAGTGAACTCATGTAATGCTCATCCAGACCTATTTGTTTTATAAATTAGTCTGATCTGTAAGAGCTCTAGCTGTTGTACAACAATTCTCAAATGATTTTTATTGGCTTATTTGTTTTAATTGCACATATTTTCAAGTTCACATTTGCAAACAGTAGGCCTAACCATGTGATGTGACCACCACACATGACGATGCTCTGACATACCTCTGAAGTTCGCCTACAAAAAAGCTACCATCTATGCCCATATAAGGAGATCACCTGTTAAATTCTCGCGCAGGCCAGGGAGACGACGAAATCGGCGATGCAGGCATTTTCCTGAACGCACTTTTGTCTTCAACCTTCGAGTAGATATTATAATCAGTGGTAAGTGAAGGCGGCACAATTTGATTGTTGCTACGCCAGAGCTAACTTGCGACTTGTTAGCAAGTTAGAGAAATCAAGTTAGACTCCAGAGGTCTATGATGGTCGGACGTGACAAACTCGCGTGCAGAAGACTCCTACCAGAAAATGCAGTCTAGATTTGGCGCCCAGTGAAACCAAGTGAAACGGTGTGTGGGTATGAAGGATTGTGCCACCACGAAAACTCATTAGAAGGTACATTAACATTTTGGTAATTTGCTAACGTTCTTGCATATTTTTAGACTCAATATATCATTGAACAACCTGACAAAGCAGCACATAATGTTAGCTACTTGTAAGTTACATCACTGGCTGTGCCGCTTGTATATAAAGCTAACGTTAAACAATTTAATGTTGCTAGCTTACTTTGCCTTATACAGCTTTAGTCTTTATGTTTTGAATGGTGTTAAAGGAATTATCCGGAGTAAAATGCACTTTAGATCGATTTACGGATGATTGGGAGTACATACGTTGAGTTGACATCCAAATCATATCATTCGGATGTGTTTTGAGAAAGTTCGATGTTACTGTTTCTAGTCAAAGCTCTTTAGCGTGGAAGTAAGAAGGGCATATTATTTCACCGCTACAAAACGCTATTTTTATACCTCTTCTACAGTTCCAAACAACATTGCACTTATGTGGTAGTGAGTAGAGGGTCCCTAAAGCCAAACCGAAGTATCCCGAGGTCTTTATATTTCCTTATATGCGCTATACAAATAAATCTGACTTGACTTTATGTGGTCGGATAGAGAGTCCAGAATGAATTTCATCAAGCCAGTACCTTTCCGGAAATGTAGCCCATCTGAAGCCCATCTACACTCTGCCTCAGTGAGAATCCTAAACTTTCTCTGTGTTCAGACTTCGATCCTGATGGCTGCATTCGTGTTAACTAACAAATCAGACGGTGTAGTGGGTGGGACAATGCTCTCGACCACAGAGTAGCAAATGCAGGGAGTGAGAGACGCTTTACAGACAAAGTAACGCGTTTCATTCTTTATCCATTTCAATATCGGCTTATCGGTGGAAAAAATGACCAATACCAATTATTATAAAAATGCTAAATATCGGCCCGGCCAATAATTGGTCGACCCCTAATCTGGTTAGACTGTTCAGTTTCCCTACGTGTCTTTAAGTTTCAAATGAATACTTTTTCTTCTTGGGACAGGCCCGTTTGAATCTTGGAAAATACTTTTCCATTTGCATCGGGTTTGAGATAATTAGAACTTAGCAGTCAATTTGAATGCAACAGTTTTGAACAAATTTGTGCAGCGTGCTAATGATGCTAACCGGATTTAATAGCAATTTAGCCAGTCAGACTAATGTTTGGATTATATGTGCATGCTGAGGAGAGATGCGCCTGTTGAGAGGGAGAGAGAGAGAGTGCACGGGGCAAGGAGAGTCTGTGTTGAGGTAGGCCTACTTCTATCGCCTACTCTGGTAGAGTTTGACATACTACAATGCAAGATATATTTAGCCTATTTATTTATGGACAACGTAAGGCAGGAGGTGTGTGTTGCTTTTAATTATGAATGTTCTATCGAATGTATTTTTTATTGATATCGATTACATGTCTATTGCAATACATATCGCTATCGTTTTATCGCCCAGCCCTATGCTCAATAATAACAATTTTAACACACGCATAAATACTCAGCCTTTCGTGCACGTAGTCTATTGACATTGACTGATACACTGCCCTCTGGTAGACAGAACATATAGAACTTAAGTTTGATCCCAATATCGGTCTTACTGAAGACATTTAATGGTTAAAATATTATTAATACATATTCGAATATATTCAAATTTTAATATTAATAAACAAACAAACTTCGAATATGATTTTTGGGCAAAAGTCAAAGGCCTACTAAATATGTTTAGCAATTAAGCAGATTAATAGTAATTATGCAGATTAAAAAATACTATACATTAACTGTACACTTTATATGAATTCAAAGGTATATGAAATAGAAACATATGAAATAAGCCATAATTTTCTGTGTGTGTGGAAAGAGTCAAGCAGAATCTAAGATGCCCACTGGTGTGAATGATAACACTATATTCAATATTACTGATGATGTCAAGGTGGTCTGGGCCCCCAAATCAAATACATTTTTTAAGAATTATCGAGTAGTATCAAAATCGCTATTCTTGATGTGGTATCGGTATCGAAACAATAATTTTGGTATCGTGACAACTACACTAGTCTAATTTCTTGGAATATGCGCAAACAATACTTTGGGTTTTCGCACCGGCAGCAATGAATCAACATAATCAGTCAAAAGGAGAGGACAGCACATCATGGGGAAGTGTTTTTTAATTGTCATTATGGATTTGATCTGGTGTTTTACAACCGCATAATGGGTGTGATGTAGGTCTTAATTTTCATATAAGTGGTCTTAAAAAGGTTTAGTTTTTTTGGGGGTAGTCAAACCTGGGGAAACCCTGTAATGGAAAGAAGATACCGAAGGCTTTTTTGCCATATTGAGTCAGCTTTACTTTCTTGTCCATAACTTGTCTAGGTTATGACACATTTTATTGTTCTTTGTCCTTTGGACAGTGCCTGGTGAGCTTTGAATCAGTTTACACCAGATTTGCCCTTCAATGAGACTGTGTGACATGTTCCAGCAATACTCATCACTTAAACCTCACTGATCACAGGAGAAATGTTCCTGTTGAAACCCACTATCAGAACTAAACAAGGCAACGCTGCATTTAGTTGTTATGCATTCTGACTATGGAGCCAGCTCCCAGATGACAAAAAAAAAATTGCCCAAATTACTTTTTTGACATCAGGACTCTGAACTAAACTATTTTCAGATGCCCTTTTTTTTTTACACTGAATAGGCTTAGTCCAACCAAAACAAGGTTTTGCCTACAGTAAGCTGGATAGGGGTTAATCCTAGCCTGACAATACAGTTTACTCACTAGATGAGGTGAGGGAATTCAACAAACTTGTTTAAGCTTGACAAATATATCAATAAAATCTGTTTTTCAATTGGGCAACATATAGCAAATGTGACTGGTAGCTATCACATCCCCCATTCTGTGTTTAAGTGATTAATAAGGTGTGTCTGATCTTTGTGCTGTATCAAAATTCCCACAGTTATGAAAGCAGACGGTCAAACAAATGTCTTACTTTGTATTTTTGAGTGGCTCACAAACTAACAATGTTCTATTTTCTGCTCTTCTCTCCCTCCTCCCTTTGGTTGGTTCCACCACCAGGATAAAAGACGCAGATTGACCAGCCCACGCTTTCATCCACCATTGTACACAGTATAGCACACTTTGGCACAAGTTCAGTTTGTTTATGTTATTGTTTATTAGTTCATTTCTCCATGTTGTATGATTTATAGATAGTCTTAAATTGTCATTGTGCAGTTGGTCCGTACAATGCAATTTGCTTGTGCAGCTTTTAAAAATAACTCACATACACACATACAAATACACACATTATAAAAAGAACATATCAAGGCATTAACATGGTTCCATTGCTTGAAGTCCATTTTAAAGTGCATCTGTGCAAGCTCCCATTGCTTAAAGTCCATTTTTAAAGTACAACTGCTTTGCTTTGTTTTATAAAATAAAAGTTTTAAATGCTATGAAGTGCCCTATTTTTTGACCCTCAAACTAATATCTCAATTGTAACTCCTACTTCTCAACAGTTTCTCATTGCAATGTCTCCTCATTTGCTCTATTATTTCTTCTAAGGAGAAACAAGTTGTAAATGAGACTACACTCAAACATATAAGAGATCTCCCGTATTTCTCCTGCTTCTCAAACTAATATCTCTTATGTGACTCCTACTTGTCTTATTGCTATGTGTCTCATCTTTTGCTTGTTTTATTTCTCCTAAGGCAAAATTAGGAGAAATAATTGTGACAAAAGTAATACTTAAATGATCCTTAAAAGAGAATCACCATTTTGCCTCTTTAGCAACAGAAGGGATACAAATGAGAAGCAAAAGTTTCCTCTGGGCATGTGCCAAAAGAAACATCAATGTAGCTTTAATTTTAAGCTAACCCTAGGTATAAATAAAACTCAGTGCAGCGCAAAACAGTGCTGCGTGCTTAATTAACACCAGGAGGGGTGTTAACGGCTTTATGTCCTAATTCAGTGCAGCAACAAGTCATTAGTGTAACAGCAAAGCAAAAACTGTACACGGCTCTGGCTTTATGTTTGTGAACAGGAAGTGCATCTATGCACTAACATCCCCTGAGTTCAATGAGCGGCCAGAATCAGATCAGCATCGTGAAAGACCTGTTTGTTCCCAAGGCTGCCACTCCCACCACAATGTTAGCAGAAAAACAGTCCATTAAGTCTTCCTTTAGTAGCTTATCTACAACCAGGGCACACTATACACCAGGGATTCCCAAACTGTGGTACGCGAGCTGCCACTAGGGGTACACGAGATGAAATGGGCAATGTCAGAAAGGTGTTAAAAATGATTAATTAATTAATAATCTAATTCATTCATAAATAATAAATCATTTCAAATCGGGTTATAATGATATGGAAGCGTGAAATTAAAGGAAATCATTTGTAAACTCTATAGCATAGTAGGCTATGTTTTCAATAAAAAAATAAGCTACCCACAATGCATGTGATTTCCTGCGGGCAGTCAGAATATCTGGCGCGTTAGTTTTGTGGAAGTATATAGGTAGAAGGCTACGCAAACATGGAAAACTGGCTAAAAACATGGACACTGTCCAAAAGGCCTAATCAAAGCGATCGAAGAGGAGAAGCGAGAGAAACAGAGCAGGAGACGGGTAACGATGTGATGGGGGGGCAGAATGATGAAAGTGGAGGTGGAGCGCGGGGGATAAAAGAAAGTACGAGACAGAAAAGACTCTGCGAAGAAAAGGAAAGTATGATGATGCATACAGGCCTCGGCTTCACGTGGATTGGGAAACTGCCACAGTGCTTGGTTTGCAGTGAGGTGCTATCTAACCAGTCTAATCTTGTCCTCCACTTTTTAGCGTGGAACCTCATAGACCAGTTTGATTTTGTTATTTGTTATCATGTAGGGCGGCTAATTAAACATGATGCCTGGAATGCGTCAATAGAATGTGTTACTTTTTTATGTGTCGGATGGTGGGGGTACGCGAGCCAAGTCAGGATGTAGAAGGTGGTCCGCGGGAAAAAAGTTTGGGAACCGCTGCTATACACAAATACACACATACACGTACTCTTTCTCTCTTCTCACACACACACACATTCTGTGGCTGGGCTAGCCCTAATCTGTGTGGCTGGACTAGCCCTAATCTGTGTGGCTGGACTAGCCCTAATCTGTTTGGCTGGGCTATTGTGTTGCTGGACTAGTCCTAATCTGTGTGGCTGGGCTAGTCCTAATCTGTGTGGCTGGGCTAGCCCTAATCTGGCCCAGTCCGGCACACTGTACCAATTTTCTGGAGAAACTTTAAAGCAAGCCCACAGAACTGTGAAGCTCACTGGCAGAACAGGCAGTGTAGGCTACGCAGTACAGCTGACCAAACACACAGAACAGACAGTGTAGGCTATGCAGTACAGCTTGCTCCTTTTATATTACGTAGCACAGAGCACTAGCTTATTACGTAGCACAGAGCACTAGCTTATTACGTAGCATAGAGCGCTAGCTTCCTTTATATAACGTAGCACAGAGAGCTAGCTTCCTATATATTACGTAGCACAGAGCGCTAGCTCCCTATATATTACGTAGCACAGAGCTAGCTCCCTATATATTACGTAGCACAGAGCGCTAGCTCCCTTTATATTACGTAGCACAGAGAGCTTGCTCCCTTTATATTGTTTTACTGCACTGTACGTTTGTATGCAGCACAATGTAGCACACAGAGCCAGCTCCCTTTGTAATGAAGTATATATTTACTCTTTTGATCCCGTAAGGGATTGGCTTGTCCAGAGAGGTCATTAAAAGCAAAAGCTGACAGAAAACTGCAAATAGTCTGTTCTCTCCTTTGACATGGCATTAGCAGAGTCTTGGCAAAAAGCTAAACTAATTGGGACCCTTGGAAGTCTCATAACTTTTGTTGCTTTCCGTTTCCAAAACAAGAGACACTCGAAACATTTTGAGTGGCCAAGAAGCAAGACCTGGGTCTCATCAGGGCGGGGTCGTTATATATATTCTTTTGATTCCTTAAATAAAGGTACTGGGAGGTGGTGTTTAGCCATTTATTTGGTGCAAAACAACAGGGATTTGCACTGAGCACTGCTCCACCACACACACAGTCACATCCAGATAAGCAGATCCATATGGAGGCTCATACACAGATACAGATCATTTGAGACTTTCTTTACACAGATCGTTACAGAGTTTATTAGCAGAGTTCTAGATCATGAGATCAATATAGAGTCACTTAGATCCGGATCATTGGTCATTATGCAGAGGGCATATAGAGTCACTATTCACAATTCCAGATGATTCCTTAGACAGAAATCCGGAGTTTATTACCACAGATCCAGATCATCACGTCACTACAGCGTTGCTTTACACAGATCCAGGTCATCAGATGACTGAACGGTTAGCTTAGATCCAGATCAAGTGCCCTGCCCAGCCTGACAGATGGTGCATGAAGTTTGGGTGCAACTCACATTTCCTTGATGCTCTCGCCAACATGAATATGCTTGAAATAACTGACCTGACACAGTCATACACACATACACACACACACACACACTCTCTCTCTCTTTCTGTTTCTATTTCTATGGCAGTTCTGATGCAGCCGGTCTCTAAGGTGGCCCCCTCATTTCAGAAACAAGGTCAAGTTATCATGCAGTCTTAAAGCAGTGTCCTTGAAAGTGACATCCATTTTGGCCAAGGTCAAGTTATCATGCAGTCTTAAAGCAGTGTCCTTGAAAGTGACGTCCATTTTGGCCAAGAAACTCTAGCATGTCAACTGAAGCTGAAAACCAAACAGCCAATCAGGGTCACTTTACCCACACCAAGCACCAAAAGGAGTAAGTCCACCAGTAAATCAGGTTGTCACACTAACCCAAGTAATGTTCACATCATTGCCGTCATCACCATCCTCATTATACGTTCAGAATGTATCCTCTGACGGGATCAGTCATACCATTACATCAAGCTCTTCGACAGGTGACACACTCACAGTGATTTGCATTAATGATGTCATGATTAGATCACCCAAGGAGCTCCAGCGGTTAGTTTTACTGATGTAATGTTTACCTAAGGAAATACTAACTCGCAAGTAATTTGCATGACTCATGTAATGTAATGTGAAGTGAGAGCTCATTTGTATGCCATTAGGAGAGGCCATCAGGGGCTGGCTGGTGATCCAGTTCACGCATCAATTTGCCGAGTGCTTGAAAGGCATATTACTGTAACCAAAAGGCTCGCTATCCTCTGATAGCCCATTAGGGGGCGTCATTACTCATCAGACAGTCCCATTATGATGCCATTTCCTGCAATCGGAGCACTAAGGGGACACAATGTATGGCCATATGTTCAATGCAAATGAAGTCACAATGCAATGTCCAGGCCATAGTCTACGAGGTATTGGAAACAGGGGTCACTTCTAGTTGCAGGGTCTCTAAGGCACATCTAAAGACATTTACTGACATCATAATGTAATAAGACCCTTGAATGTATTTCTATAAATCATATGACAATGTGATGTGACATCAATATGACAATGCACTGCCATTGAATGCAATCTGCCATGATGACAAATAACAGGTTTAAGTTCACCAGCATTTCTATATTGAATGCAATCTGCCATGATGACAAATAACAGGTTTAAGTTCACCCCAGCATTTCTATATTGAATGCAATCTGCCATGATGACAAATAACAGGTTTAAGTTTACCACAGCATTTCTATATTGAATGCAATCTGCCATGATGACAAATAACAGGTTTAAGTTCACCACAGCATTTCTATGACAGAGCCAATCCTATGGCAGGAGGAGCACATCACGTCACCATTATAGCCAGTTCACTAACATACAACGACATGTATATTGGGGGTTCTGCCCAATAACTATGAGGTCTAACTAAAGCTTAATAACTATGAGGTCTAACTAAAGCTGCTTAATAACTATGAAGTCTAACTAAAGCTTAATAACTATGAGGGCTAACTAAAGCTTAATAACTATGAGGGCTAACTAAAGCTTAATAACTATGAGGGCTAACTAAAGCTGCTTAATAACTATGAAGTCTAACTAAAGCTTAATAACTATGAGGGCTAACTAAAGCTGCTTAATAACTATGAAGTCTAACTAAAGCTTAAAGGAATTATCCAGAGTAAAATGCACTTTAGATCAATTTACGGATGATTGGGAGTACATACGTTGAGCTGGAAATTCACAATTTCGTCGCTGTTTTTTAAAAAAAATAAAAACAAAACATAGTCCAGTCTATACAACTTCATTTCAATTTCGAAAGAAATACTGGACTACGTTTTAAAAAAAAAAAAACGGCGACGAAATTGTGAATTTCATGATGAATGATGAATGACATGATTTGGATGTCAACTCAACGTATGTACTCCCAATCATCCGTAAATTGATCTAAAGTGCATTTTACTCCGGATAATTCCTTTAATAACTATGAGCGCTAACTAAAGCTGCTTAATAACTATGAGGTCTAACTAAAGCTTAATAACTATGAGGGCTAACTAAAGCTGCTTAATAACTATGAGCTCTAACTAAAGCTTAATAACTATGCGCTCTAACTAAAGCTGCTTCATAACTATGAGCTCTAACTAAAGCTTAATAACTATGCGCTCTAACTAAAGCTGCTTAATAACTATGAGGGCTAACTAAAGCTGCTTAATTACTATGAGCTCTAACTAAAGCTGCTTAATAACTATGAGCTCTAACTAAAGCTGCTTAATAATTATGCAAAATCTAGTTGCAAATGTAATGCCATGAGAAAGATCCTAAGCAGTAGAAAAAAAACAGAGGCACACTCAAGGGCTTGATACTAATACAATTTGTATTGAGAGCCAAGGAAGGACAAAAAACTAGGAAACAAACGCTTCGGGCTTAGCCCATTATCAATGTCTCCATTATGAAACGCTTCGGGCTTAGCCCATTATCAATGTCTCCATTATGAAACGCGTCACAGGGCTTAGCCCATTATCAATGTCTCCATTATGAAACGCGTCACAGGGCGTTCAGGTTTTTTATAGACGTGACGTGTTCAATTACCGTAATTCTCAATGTCAACACAAAAGACAAATCGTATAAACTACATATGTGCAATTAACATTAAAAATATATACAGACATAATGTATACATATCTGGATTCAAGACAGCAGTAGCCTATACACAATAATACAAGATCCACATAAGTGCTCAAAGCTCAAAGATCCTAAGCACAAACAGCAGTGGGTCAGCTAAAGCTGTCTCACACCACATGGGTCAGCAAAAGCTGTCTCACACCACATGATGCCCTTAGTTCATGCACGAGAACTGTATGAACAAAACTGACTTTTGTTCATACAGTAGACTGACTACCATGTGTTTGCATTAGGGCCCATATTAGGACCCATGATCATAATCAGCACCTCGACTCTGGTTACTAAACATATTGCAGATAAGACCACATTTATATTTCACTACATGTTGTGTACTGTTTATATTTCACTACATGTTGTGTACTGTTTATGCCTCTGTATGAGACAAAGTCAAATAAAAACCACTTGAATCTTATACTTGAATTACCACATCATCACTGTTACACATACTGCATTTTCCAAACATAACTGTTAGAAACTGGGTTTGGTAAGAATCCTGAGGTCTTGCATATGACCATCTGAAACATTCTGCCAATTCAATAGGCTACATATACACACGTATAGATTAATAAGCAAACACACACGTATAGATTAATAAGCATATACACACATAGATTAATAAGCAAACGTACGACATATATTAATAAGCAAACACACACATAAAGATTAATAAGCAAACACACACATATAGATTAATAAGCAAACACACACACACACCTAAATTCAAGGAAATGCTTGATGGTAATGATTATGAATGTCCTCCTCATCTTCCCACACAAGGACATCCAGGGTGGTCTAAGTTACGCTACATTGATGATTCATTCATGATGCATATCCATTAGCATGAGCAAAGTTTATTATTAATGAACATCATGAATTACTTTATTGGCATCCTGCTGCTTCGCTGTTGCTGTCAAGCACAGTTAATAAGATCGGCTTCACCCATGCATCTTACACAAGGGTCAAATCAACAGTTCACAAAGTGCTCAATTTCATTCATCTCGCTCGATTATAAATCATTTTATGTCACTTTGGATAAAGGTGTCTGCTTAACTTATAGACTTAAACACAACGATAGAGACCAATCATTTGATTCATCGAGAGAGACAGAACGAAGGCCATTGGTCTGTGTTTGGGCTTTGTGGGTTGTTCTTGCCAAGCACTGACCACACCCTCATACTGACCACACACCCCATACTGACCACCATACTGACCACACCCTCATACTGACCACACCCCACATACTGACCACCCCCCCACATATTGACCACACCCACATACTGACCACCCCCCCCCCCCATACTTTATCGATCTATCTATGAAAAGGCCCAAACCTCTAAAAACATTACAAATCCTCAGTGCAAAGCAAAACGCCTTGAGTCACCACAGCACATCACTTCACTGCTTTACTGGGGCAGCACATACTGTAGAACAAGCTTTCAGTCTCGGGTCCACTTCACACCAGGACACAGACCTTTAACCTAGAGTGGCTGCCACTCATTAAGGGGATCAGAGTGCCAACAACAGCATGGTTCAACATCCACGATACACACACACACCTTGACAACATTTTGACCATTCGAATAAGAAATCCTGACTGGAAACATGTTATTTCACTTGCTAGAGGGAGGTGGATTAACTTTTGGTTTGCAAAGGTATAATGCTATTAAAGTTGGAAACAGTTAATTCAAATGTATTAGTGCACAGCTTCCCACAGCTGTGCAGAACTTACAACAAGCTGAATGGACCGCCAGCTACTGAAGCTGTTGCCTGTGACCCTAACACTCACACACACACTAACACTCGGCCATAGTCTGTTACCCTAACGCTTGGCCATAGTCTTTGAGCCCAGTTTTCCCAGAGTACTTAAGAATTGCTGGACCATAAAAGGGTCTCACGTCAGGCGGGTCTGTGATCAGGTGCTCGTGTAAGGAGTCCGTGGGCCGGATCAACCTCCTCCTGGCTCCAGCTCTGTCCGGAAGGTTTCCCATTCCAACGTGTGTGTGTGGACGAGAGGTCTGAGGGGAACGTTTGTCACGCTTGTTTTCCAGGTGTCGTCTCGTCTCGTTTGGTCACTTCACTTTACGAGCTCATCAGTGTTCTCACTCTGTCCGTCTCGGTCTCAGTCTTCTCACTCCGTTATCTTCCTTACCCACCCTCCTCCATCTCTCTCTCTCTCTCTCCCTTCTTCTCTCATTCACCCTCCCTCCATATATCCCACTCTCCCCTCCTCTCTCTCTGAATCTGGGTTATTCACCTAGGCACTCCCCTTTCAGAGCTGCGGCTAAAATAGACAACCTTCACCAGAGGAGGTAAGAAGGCGTGTGTGTACGGAGGGCCCATCTAACCAGAGGAGGTAAGAAGGCGTGTGTGTATACGGAGGGCCCATCTAACACACACACACACACACACAGGTAAACAGAAGCCCAAGAGGACAGTACACAGCTCTTACATCACACACACACACAGATACACACTCTCACACACACACTTTACAAATCATCTGAAAATGTGTTGCAGGTCATAGAAAGTCTTCACTTTAAATGAGCTCACAAAATATCATTACTAACCACCTGTATCTCCTGATTTAATCATGAATTATAGTATTAGGAAGTGGTTTATAAAACATGTCTCCACATCCTAACTAATCATTAGTGCATGTGTATGTAAGCACTGTTAAATAATGGAAATATTACGTCAGCAACAAATTATTATTACTATTCTAACAAACCATTTAGAACTGTGTGTACAAATGCTATACTGATGAGAAATAATGAGCAATACTTTACAAATGATGAACAAGCCAATTACTAATAGTTTACAAATGGTTAATAAATTATGAATTGTGTGTGTAGTTATTATAAAGTGTTACCTCAATATTTCATTGTTTCTATGCATAATACATTAAAATGTTAAAACAGCTTGCCATGGATGCACACACAATGGTAACATCTGGTTTCAAGTTTATCCAGTGTAGGCGGCTTGCCATAAGGTATGTTAAAATACAACGTAGCATGCCATGGAACTACCAGGTCATGGACATTGGCATTTGCCAGTAACCTAATCAAATGTTGAGGGACTCTGCTTTCAGGTTCATTCAGTGTGTTCTCAAATGCTTCAAGAAATTTGATGTCTTCCCCCATAACACGCAATAGTTTTAAACATGTTACATATGCCGGTGTTGAAGTGTTTCGATTCCCAGCGCCAGTAGGCATTTTAACAGCAACTATGCGCTAGCATAGGCAGAGCAGCTTACTTAGAGATAAAGTACAGAGATGGTTCTGTAGCCTCTTTGATAGCTCAGGGATATCAATGCAGAGGTATGTTTGTAATAGGGCTGTCACTTTACGTTCGAAAATCGATTGGACCAACCAACACAAGTTTCGAAAACTAAAATAGGGAATCGATTTTAACCAAATAAGTACACTTAATTTCAAAGAATTCCGAAAGTGCAGTAGGCATTGCGAAAGCTAAAAAGAAAATTCCCACCAATTTTACGCACCGGAAACAGGTGTTTCAATCGGCTGCTGTGCTGCTGGTGTTTTGCCAAAAAACAACACGATCAACCTGTGCGACATGAGAGAGACAAGCCCTAATAACTTGAAGAGTTCGATATGGAGGCATTTCGGGTTTTGGGTAGAACAAACTATGGAGGACAACAAAGTGGTATGCAAACTGTGCAGTCATGAGTTGCTACGTAGGCAAAATTTGTTTGACATTTCTAATCGTAAACACAGCCACGTTGAAGCCTGTAGTAAAGTTTTTCACTGATGTTATGGCATGTTATGTTATGGCACTCAGTTCATGAAAAGTATCACAACTGAGGGGCTGGAGAAATACGGCTCTAAATATGAGTAATCACATCAACAGCTGTAGATACAATGAAGTACAACAGCAGCAATATGGCTGTTCATATGTTGTATTGTTTACATGCATAACAACATCATTAGCCGGTTGTTGGTGGCTAATATGGCTTATGAAATCTGTCATAACAGATCAACAGTAATGGAATCTGTGCTTTGCGCAGTAACTGCTAGGTCCAAGATTTCCAGTGAGTAGTGTGCGGCTCAAAACACAAACAGAAACAGACAACGTGATTTACAAACACACTTTATTGGCACACACGAACACGAACGGCATCCAGCATGGTTGCAACGGCAACACCAAATCACAAACACATACGGGACAATATTAGTTAAAAGCCTTACTTTCAGGG
Source organism: Alosa alosa (assembly GCF_017589495.1). Taxonomy (NCBI): domain Eukaryota; kingdom Metazoa; phylum Chordata; class Actinopteri; order Clupeiformes; family Clupeidae; genus Alosa; species Alosa alosa. The sequence continues at coordinate 313,258 of NC_063200.1, read as the reverse complement.
TGGCCAACTGAAGGTTGAGGGAATACGGACATTCAGTAAACTTTTCATTGTGTCGGACAATAGCGCTTCCTGGTCTGGGGACTGAGAAAAGACCCGACGGAAAGTCGCAAGGAACATTATAAGTTCGTGGAGTGTGACGTACTGCACAAGCAGAGGTCAAGTGTGCAGGACAAGAGGGGTGTTTGGGACATTCTGGTTATGTATGCTATGTATTAGGTTATGACATTAGATAATAGGATTGCCTTGTTATGAAACTGTGGGTTTTATGGTATGGAATGTATTATTGAATATTTATGTAGAGAAGATGCGTTTTGTTGATTGATTGATTGATTGTGCATTGGTTTAGTCGGCAGAGTTAAATTCTGTGGTGGGAATATGGTTGAGAGCAGAAGGAGGTAGAATGGTCTGAGGTGAGCAAGTGATTGCCCCTTCTTATAGGCCTAAAACTCTTTTTGTGATTTGTAGCAGTTTGCCCTATAATTGAAACGGGTTGTCAAAGTTCATTTTGATATATTTGGAAAGTTTAGTGATTGATTTGAGATTATTGTTTGGAGTTTTGGTTTTTCTTTTATTTTTCCGATTTCTCCATACTGGTAATGCACGCTCAGCTGCTGAGGTGGAAATAAAACCTGGCTATTCTTGAGAGACATCACCATTGTCTCCTATTTCCATCACCGCAACACCATCCCGATCACAGTAGCCTACAAACAGGATTCAAACACTTCAGGTGAATTAAATGTGTAATCGGTCGCATATGTAGCTCTTCTCGACTTATAGCCCACTTGTTACATTTGACGTTCCCACCATTTAAATGAGATGACCGTGTTCCAGTGTTTCTTCTAGAAAATGATTTGCCGTCGCCACATTTGCATTTAATGTAACATGCAACATGATTTCCAAGTGGCCTATATAGACAGGCTAATTTCTGTCTTCACTAGACTAATAATGCATTTATTTATGTTGTAAGATGTGAAGAAATGAATGACATCGGCAACAGCCTACGCACAAATTCATCATTCACTAAATGTACACAAAGAGACCTCCACTCTGCAAGTTTTTATTTCGTTATTGTTTAGAAACAAAATAGCCAGGCTACTATATAGAAATACTCTGACCTTAAATTTGACAGCCAGATTAAATCTGTGGTAAAATCAAGCTTTTTCCAGTTGAGGCAGCTGGCAAAAATGAAACCAGTTCTTCAAAAACAGCACTTTGAAACAGTAATCCACGCCTTTGTGACCACCCGGCTGGATTACTGCAATGCACTTTATATGGGGGTTAGCGGGTCCTCCGTTGCTCGTCTGCAACTGGTACAAAATGCTGCTGCCCGTCTTTTAACTAGCACACGAAAGTATGAGCACATCTCACCTATTTTAGCTTCACTCCACTGGTTGCCTGTCCATTTTAGAATTCATTTTAAAACCCTTTTATTTGCTTTTAAAGCCTTGCATGCCCCACCTTACCTTTCTGAGCTGCTCCACCCATTCACTCCCAGCCACTCTCTCAGGTCAGCTGACCAGCTGCTCTGACAGAGCCCAGAGCCCAGGCTAAAATCTAGAGGGGAACGAGCTTTTGCCTTTGCAGCTCCGAAACTATGGAACAATCTGCCCCTTCACATCAGACAGGCCCCTTCACTGTCTCTTTTTAAGTCCCATCTTAAAACTCACCTCTTTTCTCTGGCTTTTAACCCCAGGTAGTGTGTTGCTGGTATGTAGATGTATTATGTGGGCAGTATATTTTATTTATTTATTTGATTTTATTTATTGGATTTGAGTTGGTTTTTAATCTCTTTTTACTTTTATTTTAGTTTTTTTATCTCTTTCTACTTTTATTTTAGTTTTTATGTCTTTTACTTTTATTTTTTACATTTATTTTAGTTAGTTTTTATCTCTTTTAATTGTAATACTTTATCCTATTATTGTGCTTCTGTGGTGTCTTGTGTGTTTCTTATCTTGCTGTACAGCACTTTGGGAACCTTGTGTTTGTTTAAACTGCTATATAAATAAAGTGGATTGGATTGGATTGGCGATATTGTTGACAGAAACAATTTTTTATGTGGTGCAACCTGTTAAATATTAGTAGTTCATAAACTCCAACGTAGTGCCAATTTAGGTTGAAGCTAAACTAAGATGGAACTTACATTCAACTTACGTACAAATGTAATGAATTGTAATGTAACTTGTGCAATGGGCTGAGGTGCAGTGGCAGGACTACAGAGCGAGCTGAGAGATGCAAGAGTGGAGAACAGCTCATGCGCTTGCTAGAGATTACATTTTTTTTAAGGGCCAGTACAAATGACCTCACGGTCGGACTTACCCCACGGGCCGCCAATTGAATAGCCCTGGTGTAAAGTATACTGTTGATGTTTCAATGCCTTTTTTCTTGTGTGTAGTTACTGCTAGATTTTGACAAGAACTTTTGATATTGCTTTAAAGTAAGCTACTTGAAATGGGCTCACACGAGCTGTCAAACACTGTCCACTAGCTAGCCTATGTGGTGCACCCCTCTGCTTTAAGCTACATCTAGTGTTAATGTTAGCTAACTGTGTCTGTGGTGCTATCAGAGCAAAATGTTACAGATGGCGCATGACGTGCAGCGATGATTTACAAAAAAAAGAATGAAATGTTGTTATTCGTCGTTACTACCGTTTGCATCGAGGCCACTGCCCAACCCTACTCACACACACACACGGGTAAACAGGAGGCCAAGAGGATAGTATACAGCTATACAGCATCCAAGAGATTTAGATTTTGAGCCGGGACCTCCCACAAAAATCTGTACTTCCTCCGTTTTCTGCTCTGTGATTAGGGTGTGCTAAAGCGAGTTTATACACACACACACACACACAGACATGCACAAATACAAATACACACACACAAGCATGCCCACACAAGCGCGCACACACACACACACACATTACTCCTAGTGGGAATGTAGACATACTGCCAGCCATAATGTCTGCTTTCCTCTGCAGCAGACCTCTAGCCAGGAAAGCTTTCACGGGAGTCATTACGAAGCTAGTTTGTCTTTCTCTCCTGCCTGTGATTATGATGACAGATAATTACATTTAGCAAAAGCCAGCAGGGAGCCACAGGGGCAGTCACAGATACACACACACACACACACATATATATATTTACACATATACATAGGCACACATACACATGCAAGCCAAGCACTGGTAGGAATATGCATCTAATTCAAACCTAAATCAGCATCATATCAACACACACACACACACACACAAACACACATACACACACACACACACACACATACACACACACATACACACACACACACACACACACACACACACACACACACACACACACACACACACACACACACACACATACTCACACACACATGCACACACACACATGCACACACACACACACACACACACACACACACACACACACACACACACACACACACACACACACACACACACACACACACACACACACACACACACACACACATACATATACACACACACACACACACACACACATGCACACACACACACACACACACACACATGCACACACACACACACACACACACACACACACACACACACACACACACACACACACGTACACACTGAACTGAGGTCCTTCAGCACAGCCAGAGCCAACTGAAACTGCTTGACAGGAGAGTGGGCTGTGTGTGTGTGTGTGTGTGTGTGTGTGAGCTTGTATGTGTGTCTGTATGATGTCATGTTTCTTCCCACTCTGCCTGCCTAACTAGCTGTCTCCGCCTGCACTCTTTTTCCAGCCCTGAGAGCGGAGTGCCTACCTGTCTCTGTCTATCGTCATACCCTGCCTGTCTGTCTGTCTGCTTGTCTGTCTGCCTTTGTCTATCGTCATACCCTGCCTGTCTGTCTGTCTGCTTGTCTGTCTGCCTTTGTCTATCGTCATACCCTGCCTGTCTATCTGCCTACCTGTCTCTGTCTATCGTCATACCCTGCCTGTCTGTCTGCCTCTTTGCCTGTCTGTCTGCCTAAGTGTATGTCTATCATCATTCCCTGCCTGTCTCTGTCTATCGTCATACCCTGCCTGTCTGTCTGCTTGCCTGTCTGTCTGCCTACCTACCTGTCTCTGTTTATCATCATTCCCTGTCTGCCTGCCTGTATGCCTATCTCTCTGTCTAACATCATTCAATCCTCCCAAGATGTAACTGCCACTGACATGTAAGACCTACAGTAAGCACCAAGACAAGACAAATTTAATTGAACTACAGCTTGTCAATTTTTTATTGAAATAGACCTACAGTAAACATCTAGACTAGAAAACCCTGTCAGCCTGCCTGTCTCTCTGTCTGACATCATCCTCTTGGCCACTCCCCCACTCATGCCTCAAACACCTCACACACACATAAAACCCTCAGGGTCACCAGGACGCACACACACCACCTGCCACACCTCCAGTCTCCTCCTCAAACCTACCAGCTGGAGCAGATGCACTCCTTTATCGGAATGTTCCGGAGCAAAAACAACCCAGGTTTTATTTTCAGACGCTAACAGGTTCATAATGTTGGTTGAGAGCATAATTACATTAATTGGTGGAGTTTTGAGCAAGCATTAACACCAAACTGTATTACAGTGAAAGCGAACCGGGCACACTACAAAAACAAACTATTTTACACCACTGACTTTTCAAATAAAATGGCACTTCTGTGGTAGTGTGGTGAGGTTGTCTATCCACAAATCAAAGTATCCAGATCAGTAGGTACATGCTAGAATATGAATACCCAGCAATACTGCTCAACATTGCTCATAATCTGCTCATCAACTTTATATAAGTGAAGACCAGAGTCGGTTGTGTCGGGAGGAGGAGTGGTAGGAGTTACACACACACATATATAAACACACACACATTGCAACAGTTACATCATTTCACTCCAGCTCTCTGTTCAAGGCCTCCTCTGCTCCTGTGATGGGAGGTGCCTGTGAATGCATGTTAGCATGCTAGCCTGGGCTCTGGGAGCATTAGCAGAGCTGGACCTGTTGGCTAGCATTAGCAGAGCTGGGCTAGCAGGCTAGTGCACTACGCACACACAAGTGTACCCAACAACATATCCACACACACATATAATCGCATATAATCGCACACACAAGCGTACCCAACAACATATGCACACCCAAGTGTACCCAACAACATATGCACACACCTCTCTCTCACACACACACATATAAATGCACACACATCAGACAAACACACACACACACACACGTACACAAAGAGAGAATAAGAGGAGCTTTTCATGTAACATTACAAGCCTCAAGGTCCTATTCCAAACAACCGCCTGACTGAAAGAAACACAACAGTCCATTTTGTTTATTTTTAGACATTTTTATTTATTAACCTTTACATATTTTGATTTTCTCTCTCCTGTTATATTTTTTGCTTTTCTTTTCACAGATGTCACTCCTCACCCTCGAGGATGACAATTCCAGCTGTATACGTGGACACACACAAACACAGACACACACACACACACACACACACACACAAGACAATTCCAGCTCTACTGTATATGTGGACACTCACCACAGAGTGCGCACACACACAAACACACACACCTAACATTTATATAGCGCTCAACTCTCAAACGCTTTTCATGGAAAGGGGGACCTCACTAACCACCACCAATATCTAGCACCCACCTGGGTGATGCACGGCAGCCATTATGTGCCAGAACGCTCACCACACACCATCTTGAGGTGGAGAGTGAGGGAGTGAATGATCCAGGTTGGAAATTTAGCCAGGACACCGGGAATCCCCTACTCTTTGCGATAAGTGCCATGGGATCTTTAAAGGTGCTCTAAGCGATGCTGGGTAAAGTCACTTATGTTGACTTTAAAAAAAAACAGAGCTAGCTCGCTACTTCCTCCCCCTCCCTCCCGTGCTGCTCCCGTGCAATTGAAACTCTCCTAAATGTACATCTTGTCGATTTGCTGGAACAATTTGTTATGTTTTTATGGGCTAGGTTTGCCCAGGTTGTTTTTGTTGCTGTTTTTGGAGCCTGGGCTGTCCACAGAGATTGCGTTTTTTTACAGTGTATTCAGGACACAGACAGCTAGCGGTCCCCCACAGGACACAGACAGCAAGCAGTCCCCCACAAGCATCCATCACTGGGGCAGCCGTGGCCTACTGGTTAGCGCTTCGGACTTGTAACCGGAGGGTTGCCGGTTCGAACCCTGACCAGTAGGCACGGCTGAAGTGCCTTTGAGCACGGCACCTAACCCCCAAGCGCTGCTGTTGTTTAGTGTGTGCTACACCTCACTGTGTGTTCACTTTGTGCTGAGTGTGTTTCACTAATTCACGGATTGGGATAAATGCAGAGACCAAATTTCGGGATCAAAAGAGTATATATACAGTGGGCAGTGCTTCGACTTGGCCAGCTTCCCTTGCGGTCCTCACGCGACTTTAATTTGTATTTTTCCAGTGACGCTGCAACAACCCAAAAAAACGGCAGATGTCTCAAGTGAGCAGGGTGTCTCGTAAAAAGAAATGGAGCCTGGAAAATCCTACACAGACTTCACTACAGACTTTAGCAGACTGGTTTAGAAACAATTTAATAGCCAGAAATATGCCTGCCCTGCCCTAATAAAGAAATATTTGGTTAACTTCGAAAGTGAATCCCGCTTTGCAGCCATAGAAGAAACGCAGGGACAAATTAAACATTCTGGTTTTCTCGAGTGCAACGATGATAGACAGACATCATTTGAAAAAATATAGAGCATATTAACCTCTGTTGCTCAGTCAAATGCTTTCCTGTTACGCCCTGTTATCAATGGAGTTACAGGTGATTTTTGATGGTCACAAGTTTACTTCATTAAGCGTTTATTTTTTGATTGTTAAAGAGTGTTTTTCATTTAAAGGTTTGACTTTGTGCTTATTCAGAAGAGCATTTAGTGCTCTCCCCAATCCCAGATGTTCACATTGCATGTTTGTTTGTAATGGATGCAACCGCGAGATACGCTTTGTCATAGGCGCCGATACCGCGGTGCTCCGCTCGAAAGCACCCACTGAAAACATCGAGCACCCATGTGTGACAGCTTACAGTCCTGGCTAAATTTACATTAATTTAAAATCAAACATTGCAGTTTATGTTAATTCAGCATCTCTCATAATGTGATTGGCTACAGTGTATGTTGCTGTCAATCCCCTACTCCATGTACTAACCACCAATGAGAGTGTCTCTCGTTTGAAAATTCCTGACACTTCCCACCTGAAGAATTAACGCAAGGCTTTGTCGGGTCTTCAGCCCCGAATGTTTAAAATGTATATAGCCCTGAATATCATTTTAAAAGTAGTCTGACAGCTTCTTGTTTTGTGACACAGCTAAACACTGGTACCTCATAGAACGTCTATAGCATAGCCTAGGTGGTCGCAACTCACAAAAGTAAAGCAGATAGAAAGAACTCTGCTTTATGATTGTTGGCTTCTGATGGTATCTTGCTAATTCACTGAATTGCATTAGGTGACACAAATGGTATTGCCTTTATCTTATAGATCCTTGTCTGAGCGACTACCAAGCCTATGGTTTTGAAAAGTCAGATGTTCCCTGACAAAGACATTCGAAAATTAAGAATGTTTATTGACTTGAAAAATACGCTAATTTGTTGCAAACTCCCTTTATTCAACCCTTGAAGACATCACGGTCTGGTGCGCTATGTAGATCGTTTCTCATACCATTTAATTTCTCAGAATTTAGATCTACTAGGCCTACAATAACGTCATCACCAAATACATCTTTTATTTTTAGTTGATCAACCACAAAGAGTAGCATAGGCCACTGTGCACAGTGCACTGACGACTGTAGCAGCCCAAGGTAACCAGTTGTTGTAGATGAAGGGCAACCACTTGTTTCAGATAGACTGGACAGCATGTTATCTGGGTGTTGCCTACGTTATTAATTGATGGTAGCCTACAATAGTTAATTGTATCGCAACATATTAGTTGGCTCAAAGAGTAGGGAATCAGGCTGGAGAGAGTCACGGCGTGTGTTGCTTTTATGGATTGAATCCAGTTTAATGCTAGTTTTCAAAACATATATTTTTTACATGTCTTTTGTCCGAGTGGCTGTAATGTAGCTGAGCGCTGATGGCGTATGAAATGCGACTTCAAACCGCCTAAAACAACTTGTTTGTGAATGTCTGACAACTGCTGCAGCGCATGCCCACGCAAGGAAACCAGTAGGTGGAGAAACGAGAAGGCACACAACACCGGAACGATTTTAAGGCTATTTCGCATAGGCTACTCAATGGTGCTATTTCACACGCATTATAGCGACCCCCACTCACCGGGGTTAGGTGGAAGGTGTTAATAGACGATTGGCATAGCCAGCCATATACAGTGGACTAGGGCTGTCAAAATTGCTCAAAAATGACATTAGAATATCTCGAATATCTAGGCTATATTATTTGCGCATTATGTCAGTGACGTCGCATCATATCATCTGTTTTTAACTTTTTGTATGGTTATTGCTTGACAGGGGGGGATCCCAAGCAGCTTTCAGCCATAAGGCTACTTTGAGAACATTTCCTAATTCACCCGACACTGATATTCAAAATGTTTAAACTATTTCGGCATAGCCTATAAGCAGTTTAATTAAATGTAATGTTAGTTGTAAACAAATGAGCTACTTGGTGAGGCTTCACAGATGCACTCGTGCCTTAAATGGCAATAAAAATCTTCATGATATAGGCCTATTAACTGACCACCCGATTCACATTGGCTGGGGGGCAGGGGGGCATTAGTCAAAGTCAAAGTCAGCTTTATTGTCAATTTCTTCACATGTTCCAGACATACAAAGAGATCGAAATTACGTTTCTCACTATCCCACGGTGAAGACAAGACATATTTTACCAATTTAAGTCCACAGACAAACATAACATTCAAGTAAACAAAAAGTAAGTAAATAAGTAAATAAGAGGGCACATATAATGAAAAATAAGAGCAGCAAAATTTGGTTGAAATTGTGCATAGACAGTCAATAAAATACTAGTGCAAAGTCAGGCCAATAAAAGGCTTGCTGTCTGACCTAGTTCTAGTGGTGCAAGTTATGTAAGAGCAGCAGAAGTGTTGTGTTTTCAGGACAACAACAACAAGTTGCAAAGTGTACAAGTGTGCAAGTGGAGTAGTGCAGGCGGCCATTGTGGGTCCAATGTCCAGGATGTTATGTAGCTGAGGGTGGAGGGGGAGGGAGGGAGAGAGTTCAGCATCCTTACAGCCTGGTGTATGAAGCTGTTGGTGAGTCTGGTGGTGCGGGAGTGCAGGCTTCTGTACCTCTTCCCAGAGGGCAGTAGATCAAACAGATTGTGAGCGGGGTGACTTGCATCACTCACAATTTTGTCGCCTTGGCGGGTGAGGTGGGTGGTGTAAATGTCCTTCAGGGAGGGAGTGAAGCACCAATAATCCTTCCAGCTGTGTTCACTATGCCCTGCAGGGCTTTCCTGTTGTATTCAGTGCAGCTTCCGCCCCACACAGCGATACAGCTGGAGAGGATGCTCTCAATGGTGCCTCGGTAGAATGTGGTCATGATGGCTGGTGGAGCACTTGCTCGCCTGAGTTTCCGCGAGGAAGTACAGGCGGGCGCTGAGCTCTTAAGCCAGTGATGCAGTGTTGGTGGTCCAGGAGAGGTCTTCACTGATGTGCACCCCAGGAATTTGGTGCTGCTCGGGCTCTCTCCACCACAGCACCGTCGATGGTCAGTGGCAGGTGTTGGGTGTGACCTCTCCGGAAGTCAACAACAATCTCTTTGGTCTTGCTGACGCTCAGCAGGAGGTTGTTGTCCCCTGCACCACGGGTCAGATGGTCGACCTCCAACCTGTATTGAGTCTCGTCAGCCCTTGGTGATGAGACCCACCAGAGTTGTGTCCGCCAGCAAATTTCACTATGTGATTGTTGCTGTAGGTTGCAGTGCAGTCATCGTCAGCAGGATGAGGAGCAGCGGACTGAGCACGCCCAGCCTTGGGGGCCCCTGTGCTCAGTGTGATGCTGCTTGAGGTATTGTTGCCAACACGCATTACTTGAGGCCTCTGACAGAGGAAGTCCAGTAGCCAGTTGCAGAGGTAGGTACTGAGTCCCAGTTTGTCAAGTTTGCAGATGAGTTGTTGTGGTATTATGGTGTTGAATGCAGAACTGGTCTATAAACAGCAATCTCACATATGAGTCTCTTTTTTCCAGGTGGGTGAGGGCAGAGCAGATTGCATCCTCTGTAGACCGCTTGGCTCGGGTATGCAAACTGGAAAGGGTCCAGGGTGGGGGAGAATGGATTTGATGTGTGACATGACAAGCCGCTCAAAGCACTTCATGATGATGGGTGTCAGTGCCACAGGGCAGTAGTCATTGAAGCAGGATGGAGCAGTTTTCTTCGGCACAGGTATGATGGTGGCAGCTTTGAAACATGATGGGACGATGGCTTGCTTCAGGGAAGTGTTAAAGATGTCTGTGAAGACATCCTTAAGCTCCCCTGCGCAGTCCTTCAGCCATCTAACCTGGGATGTTGTCTGACCTGCTGCCCACGGGTGTTGATAGCAGCAAGTGTCCTCTTCACGCTGTCGGCAGAGAGGCACAGGGGCTGCTCGTGTGAGGGGGGGGGTCTTCTGTGGGCAGGTGCTGTTTTGTGCTTCAAAGCAAAGCAAAGAAGTTCAGATTGTTGAGCAGAGGGATGTTGCTCACAGCTCTGTGGCGCCCGGGCTTGTAGTCCGTGAGGGCCTGAATGCCCTACCATAGGCTTTGTGTCGTTCCTGCTGTCTTTGAAGTGGGTGGTTATCTTGTGAGTGTATTCCTTTTTGCTTCCTTGATGCCACGGGACAGGTTGGCTCTCGTTTCTCATGCCAGCTTCATCCCCAGCTCTGTAGGCTTTGTCTCTGGCCCTCAGCAGCCTGAGGACATCCCCTGTCAGCCATGGCTTCCAGTTAGCCCAAGTGATGATGTCTTTTGTGTGGGTCACATCATCGATGCACTTGGTGATGTAAGAGGTTACAGTGTCTGTATACTCCTCTATGTCTGTCTGGTTGTTGTAAGTGGCTGCCTGCTTAAACATTTCCCAGTCTGTTGTGTCAAAGCAGTCTTGAAGAGCATCGGAGGCTCCCTCAGGCCACACTTTTACCTGCTTATGAACCGGTTTGTTCACTTTTACCCTTTGTCTGTATCAGGGCATTAGCATAACAGTGATATGGTCTGAAAGTCCAATGTGGGGAGGGGGTGGCTTTGTATGCTCCTTTGTGTGTAGTGTAGACCAGGTCCAGGATGTTATCTCCTCTTGTTGGAAAATCAACATGCTGGTGTAGCTTTGGAAGTACAGTTTTAAGATCAGCATGGTTAAAATCTCCAGTGAAGATGGTGAAACCGCCTGGGTGTGCCGCCTGTTGTTCACTGACAGCCTGGTACAGTTCACTAAGAGCCGCGTTCCTATCGCTATTATTGTTGGTGGGGGATGTATACTGCGACTAGCAGAATCGCAGTAATTTCCCCTTGGCAGGTAAAAAGGATGGCACTTTATGATCATAAACTCTGCCAGTGGTGAGCAGTGTTTGCATACTACTACAGTGTCCCGCACCATTCGCCACGGATGTAAACACAGATTCCTCCTCCTCATGATTTACCTCCCTTTACAATGGCCCTGTCTGCTCGATAGCATGCTAGCTGCTCCAGTTGTACAGCAGAGTCCGGAATGTTGTCATTTAACCAAGTCTCAGTGAAGACGCGAGCACACAGCAGTTACTTACTGTCCGGTTCGTTGATCTCAGCAGTCATATGTGATCCATTTTGTTGTCCAGTGATCGTTACATTTGCCAGGAGAATGGATGGTATGGCTGGGCGAAGTTAAGGCTGGCCGCTAGCCTGGCCCGGACGCCTCAGGCTTGCCCCTCTTCTGCTTCCTCGCGACACCGCTTCCGGACGCTTTCTTTCGGAGAGTAGCAGGCGCAGTCCGTGTTGTTGCAGGCCGGAGTAGTCCGAGTTCCTTTAGCGTCTCTGTTGCAAAGTCCAGAACGCTGCAAACTTGCTTTTGCAGATGTCAATTAAAAACTGCCTGCTGTACTTGTAGTAATGAATGTAGTAAAGACGAGACGAACACGTAAAACTTTCGGACAAACACTTTTAAACGAACCAAACACCGTACGGTTGGGACAGAGAGAGGTCGCTGCATGTGTACGCGCCGCCATCTTGGATTAACAGAGCCCAATTAGACATTTGTTCCCAAGGGTCTATGAATTGTTAATCCGGCCTTGCCCCCAATGAACAAACTTTCCACCTCTGAGACAGCTTAAAAGAAGTCGAGAGTACTCCTAACTCACTAAGACCTACTTACTGTAGGCTCGCAAAACCACAGGCCTGTTTGGGCAAGCCTGCATTCGAGGCAGGCCTTCTGTTGAAGAATTTTTATATAAATCCTCGCGCTAACAGTAATCCTCCTACCCCCGCTACCACAGCTGTGGATAGTGTGGCATGCTCACGCTTTATGTCTCCTTCTTGTAAACTAGGCCTATAGCCCAACCATTTACGTCTTCAAAAAATAACAACTTGCCAGATATGCCTTCATATCTTTGGGCTTCATTTAGCATTTTCTTCTACTGGAAATTGCTCTTCTACATTTGCTGCCTGCTGCATCCTTTCTGTTTGTATTGTTTAGAAAACGTTTGACGTCTTGAGTTAATGCATTAAACATTGTTTGCTGGTAACCAGCCACAAATAGCCTACAGATTCTTGCGTGGGTACATTCTCTATTGTCTCCTAAATGAGCCCGTTCTATAGGCTGGCCAAGTGCGTAATTCTGCGGCATAAAGCAGATGACAGCCGCCGTTGCGCAGCAGTTATCAGTCCCCTGTCCAAGAATTTGTCATGAGCTCTCTCTCTGCCTGGTAACACGCTGATTGAAGTCTGATGACCTCCACCTGTTCCTGCTCTGCTCTGCCTCTCCCCGCTTTACCTACCAGCTGCACTGCATTCACCACTCATCATGCCCTGTATATAAAGCCTTGCTTTTCAGTCCACACTTGTCAGATCGTCTGCAAACCCGCACCAGTTACCTGCCTGTCTTGGAAAATGACTCTGACTCTTTGCCTGTGAACCCAGACCCATTTCGACTACTTCTTTGATCTCCAGCCCGGACTTCCGGATCATCCAGCTCCTGCCATTTGCTGCTTTCGGCTATTGGGGAACACACACACGCAGACTCTTGGAACTCCTGAACCCTGAAACCCCTGTAACCCCCCACCCTTAAATAAACTTTCTAACGGACGCTTTTGTGGTCCTCGTCCTGTTTGGTGTCTGACAGAATTTGAATTTGACAGAATTTTGACAACAATATTCACATCGTTGTTTACCTAAGTTTATCTTTTGTGCAGATCATATTATCAAAATCAGAATCAGCCTTCTTGGCTTGGTTTTATGTAACTAACAAGGACCCCATGAAAATCAAAGGCTACATATTCTCAGCTGACTCGTCAAAAAGTGCACACCACCTTATTATTATCTGCAGGTGTGTGACTTTTACTTACGTGCACATGGCTGCAAATTGACTTTATTTCTGCCTTGGGCATTTTAAAATATGGATGTATGGTGGTTAGAAGTGTAAATATCAATTAGAAACTTAAATATATTTATAATTATTAATTTGAACAAATAACTGGCATCAGTGACGTCTTTAACATGAAGATGCCTATATATATATAAGATATGCTTCTACTAGCATTCTACCACAGATCGAGAGGTGTAATTGTAACTACACAACTTTACGATAATGGTTGCGAACGTTCGTTACTACTATGTTTTTGGGAAACACTAACGTAGTGTAACAATGTCATTGGACTATGTAAGTTCCAAATATGAATGTAATTCTGCTGCATAAAGCAGATGTATTTGTTTACTGTACAGAAAAATAAAAATGACATGTCAAGCAGTCAATTGACTACATTGCAGTCAAGAAGTAGGGCAAATTAATTTACAAAACCAAAACGTGGGTCATAGTTGTCTAAGCCTCTATTGCGTAGCCTGTTAAAAACGTTGCCAGATAGTATTAAATCGGAAACAACATTGTTTTCTGCAGAAGGCTACAGATTAATTCTGAACAGTTATTTCTCTACTGGCTCAATTATCACACCACTGTTTTGATTTGCATAGTTGCGTTACCCCCAACACTGACAATAATGTAGACAGCAAATTTCGATTTTGATTTTTGTTACCACCGTGTAGTCAAGCCTTAAGCCATACCCAAGTAGCCTAAATCGAGGTAATGTTTAATTATGCATGATTTATTTTGTTATTGAATTCGTAGGCTGGGATTACTCTCGGCAACAATCATGTTTAATGGCCTCCTGCTTTTTCAGAAGGGGCGGCAGGCAGAGCGATGTACAGTGGCAAAGCCACACACAGTGGCTGAAAGTGGTACTAAAGCTGCCACGCAGCTTCACGCCTCGTAATGCGCTACTGAAGTGGTCATTTGAAAGCGATGCCCACTGTACTTAATACTACACACTCTTCCATCCATCCAGCATCCATCAATCATCCATCACTCCTCCTCTATCCACCAGCTTCCATCCTCCCCCCATCAGCATCCATCACTCCCCCATCACTCCTCCACCAGCATCACTCCGTAAATAATAAAAGGTCAGAGTCGTAAATAAAATAGAAATATAAATACTTCACGGCGTCGTCATGGTAAAATTAAATAATACTTGGCGTCGGTCATACGTCGGCGTCATAAAATAAATAAGTCGGCGTCAAAGTAATGCATCGCCGGCGTCCATGATAAATGCATTTGATGCGGTCGTCAATAAATAAAGTCGGTCAGGTCATCTTTTGCGTCGTAATCACGGTCGATAAATAAATAAAATTCCGGCGTCAAATTAAATAAATTTAAGTCATCATCGCGATAAAATAAATAAATAAAAGTCGTCGTCACGTAATTTAGATAAATGTCACTTGGCGTCCGTCGTCATCTCGTCATCTGCGTCGACGTCGATGTCATTTCGTCGATATCCGTCCGGGTCAAATAACATTCGTCGGCGTCGATCATCATTCGTCAGGCGTCCGTCATCCATCACTTGACGTCCGTCATCATCGCCGGCGTCGTCATCATTTTCGTCGGCTCATCTGCGCCGGGCGTCATCGAAAATATCACCGTCGGGCGTCCGTCATCATTTCGTCATCGCGGTCGCCGTCCGTCATCGTGCGTCGGCTCACCCGTCCTCGACGTCCGTCATCATCGCCGGGCGTCCGTCATCATCGCCGGGCTAAAATTAAAGCCATTTAGATAAATATCGCGGTCCGGAATAAATAAATAAAGTCGGCATTCAAAATGCAATGGTAAAATTAAATAGTACAAGGTGGGCGTCGATAAATATTTAGTAAATACGCGTCGGTCATCAAAATGGTAAGTCGCGCGATAAATATTTGAATTAAATATCGCGGCGTCGTCAGCGCAGTCAGGCGTCAGAAGTCGTAAATTCATCACTTGGCGTCCGTCATCATTTGGTCAATAAAATAACACGAAGTCGTCAATACCCGTCGACTCGACGTCAGAATAAATAAAGTCTGTCGTCCAGAAATTAAATACGTCAATAATGCTTGGGCTGCGTCATCTTTTTGGTCATCATCGCGTCAGGCGTCCGATAAATACCCCGTCGGCGTCCGTCATCCCGTCGAAAGCCATCGCCGCGGTACCCGCGTCTCGTCATTGAAGTCGGCGTCCGTCAAAATGCATTGCGTCATCATCTCGTCGTCGTCGTCGGCTCATCGCGTCGGGCGATCGTCAAATATTTCGTCATCGCATCCGTCATCAGTCCGTCGTCATCATTTTCAAATAAATATCGGGGCGTCCGTCATCTTGCGTCGATCCGTCCTTCATCAGCATCCATCACTCCTTCATCACTCCCCCATCAGCATCCATCACTCCTCCATCAGCATCCATCACTCCTCCATCAGCATCCATCACTCCTTCATCACTCCTCCATCTCCATCCATCACTCCTCCATCAGCATCCATCACTCCTTCATCACTCCTCCATCTCCATCCATCACTCCTCCATCAGCATCCATCTCCTCCACCAGCTTCCATCACTCCTTCATCATCCATCACTCCTCCACCAGCAATGCATCCACCACTCTTCCACTGATGCACATCACACATGCAGACATGTAGAAGTACAGAGGGAGAGGTGGAGTAGTTCTAAAACTGTCTTGTTTCTTTCCAACACACATCAACTAATTTGCGCTAATTCTTCAACTTGCAGGACAAGCTGCCGTTACTAGTTCTAAATGGACGGTGCAAATAACTTCTAAAGAACACGGAACGGTGAATTCAACCAAGCAGTGGAATAAAGGACTATAATTTAGACAAGAGGAAACGGAGGAAGACTGGAGGAGACAAACAAAGATAGAGAGAGAGAAAGAAGAAGCATAGAAGAGAGAGAAAGAGAAAGCATAGAACAAGAGAGAGAGAAAGAGAAAGCATAGAACAAGAGAAAGAGAAAGCATAGAATGAGAGGGAAAGAGAAAGCATAGAACAAGAGAGAGAAAGAGAAAGCAGATAGAAAGAGAGAGAAAGACATTGAGCGAGAGGGAGAGTGTGTGTGTGTGAGAGAGAGAGAGTGTATGTCTGTTTGTGTGTATGTGTGTTTATTTGTGTGTGTGTGTGTATGTGTGTTTATTTGTGTGTGTGTGTGTGTGTATGTGTGTTTATGTGTATTTGTGTGTGTGTGGTATTATTAAATAGATCTCGCGTAATCATGAATATGGATGAGAGTGGAGAGGGAGAAAATGACACATCCTACCCACTGGAAATACTCCTCACACAAACGTATTGCCACGCACACACACACACACGCACACACATCTACAGCCTTTGAAATGACTCATAATTACTGTCATTATATTCCATTCACCAAAGCATCATAACCAGCCCATACGTATTTGAGACAATTACACAAGCACACTACGGAGCCATACATACTCATTCAACATCATAACCAGCCCACACGTACACAAGCACACTACGGAGCCATACATACTCATTCAACATCATAACCAGCCCACACGTACACAAGCACACTACGGAGCCATACATACTCATTCAACAGCCATTTTTTCATCATACCTGATTTTTTTATTTTATAGTGCATGTGGACCCTGGCTGTAGTTTGGAAACATGTATGTGAGTGTGTGTGTGTGTGTGTGTGCATCGCATGTGTAAAGATGCATGTCTGTGTGTCTGTGTGTTTGTATTGTAAACGATCTGCCAAGACCATGGCAAATAGTAAAAATAACAATAGTACAGGTCAGAATGTGTGTGTGTGTGTGTGTGTGCGCGTGCGCATGCATGTCTGTGTGTTTGTGTGTATGTAGTACAGGTCAGAATGTGTTTGTGTGTATGTAGTACAGGTCAGAATGTGGGTGTGTGTGTGTATGTAGTACAGGTCAGAATGTGTGTGTGTGTGTCATGCATGTCTGTGTGTTTGTGTGTAGTACAAGGTCATAATGTGTGGTGTGTGTGTGCTTGTCATAGTAGAGTCAATTGTGTGTTTGTGTGTATGTAGTACAGGTCATAATGTGGGTGTGTGTGTGTATGTAGTACAGGTCAGATTGTGTGTGTGTGTGTGTATGTAGTACAGGTCCAGAATATTGTGGTATTAGTACAGGTCAGAATGTGTAGTACAAGTCAGAATATTCAGATTGTGTGTGTGTGTGTGTATGTATGAGTCAGAATGTTGTGTGTGTGTGTGTGTAGTACAGGTCAGAATGTGTGTGTGTGTGTGTATGTAGTACAGGTCAGAATGTGTGTGTGTGTGTGTGTATGTAGTACAGGTCAGAATGTGTGTGTGTGTGTGTGTATGTAGTACAGGTCAGAATGTGTGTGTGTGTGTGTCCTGAAAAGTGTTACGACCCTGTGAGTCGTTTCTGTGTGTTCCTTGTGTGTGTTTTCTGGTTGTGTGTCAGTGAAGTGCTGCTCCTGCATAACGCTCCTCAGTTTCCACTCTTCCTGATTAGGCAGACGGAGATTTTTAGGGGGCATTTCTTTTCTCGACAGCCCCGTAGGGAGAAGGACTGAAGCTCCTCATCAGCTCCTCATCAGCTGTGTTTAAAAAACGTACGCAGCATTCTTAATTAGGTTATGCCGGCGAAGACGACTTCAAACAGGAGCGGAAGTGGGACGATGCTGTCAAACCCCGAATCGAGCGGTGGAGAACTCTACAGAGGATCAAAGCACGACTAGAGACCTCCGATACGTGTGTGTGTGTGTGTGTGTGGGGGGAGTCCTGGAGTACCCCAATACATGTGAGAGAGAGAGAGGGGAAGGGAGGGAGAGAGTGATGGAAATAGAGGTTAGGAGCGGGAGAGAAAGACAGTGTTTGTGTGTGTGGGAGAGAGAGAGTGAGAGAGTTGAGGAGAGAAAGAGAGGATGAGAGGGAGAAGTTATAGAAGGAGAGAACAAGAGTGTGAGTGAGACAGAGGTCAGAAGAGAAGAGAGAAAGAGAGAGTAGAGAGAACATAGAGAGGCGAATAAAGTCTGAACAGAGAGAGAAAGAAAGAGAGTGTGAATGGGAGAAGGGTCAATCTCCGCTGATAGTCAGAAGAAAGAAGAGATTGGTGGGAGAGGGTCACTGAGACCCTGGGGGTTAATCTCCACTGATAGTGAGAAGAGGGGGTCACTGGGAGTGGGGTTAATCTCCACTGGGCATTGGACTGTGAAATAGGTTGCCAGGGCGATGTGTTGACGGCAGGGCCGGCATCATCTGGGAGAAAGGTCAGATGATGTAATGCTAAAGCGTGATTGGCCAGATGTGATTTGGAGAGTGCTGGTCTGTATTATTGAGCCATGTTCCACACTATTCATTTCCCCAGACCAACGCCATTCTGCACGCTTGGTATTTACTCAAACTAAGTGCCATGACCTAAATAGTCAGTATTTTTTTTTCTTTGTGGTTACGTTCTGACCTCAAAATATAACATCATTATATAATATTATATCCTCAAAATATAACATTATTATATAATATTATAACCTCAAAATATAACATTATTATATAATATTATAACCTCAAAATATAATATCATTATATAATATTATAACCTCAAAACACCTGTAGAAGTGGATTATTCTCCTTTGGACAAGTGGGTCCAACACCATAGTGGTTAGACAAAAGGAATTGCCACTCCAGAGAGATGATAGACTATAGGAGTGGAGTGTGTGTGTATGTGTGTGTGTGTGTTAGGGGTGGAACAGGTACACAGAAGTCACGGTTCGGTTCATACCTCGGTTCGGACATCACGGTTCGGTACAAGTTTGGTACAATGGAGGGAAAAGCAAAATAAAAATGCAGGAGGCAGTTTTTTATTGTGAATGTCTCAGGCTGTAGGGCCTACAACCTAGTGATACAATCTCTCCCCTAAGATACTGTAGCTGCAACAGCCTGAAGTGTGCAAAGTAAGATGTAAACAGTAAACAAGTACCCCACATGATCTACAGACTCTATCTGTAACACAATAAGACAATCATCTATGAAACTGAAAATAGGCCTTCAGCATCTCTTCTTTATGAAAGTGCAAATTACATAGAATAATCAAATCCACTTAGGTGAGACCTTCAACGTCAATGTTTGGTTGTATATGGAAGGGTCTACAGTTTGCCTCAATATTTACAGTGTATATACAATAATAATCTACTAATTGTACTATTTTGCTGTATTTAAAAAAAAAAAAAAAAAAACGAAATTGCTCATTTCATTTCATAAACAGACTACAACTAGAAGTCCCGTGACTTTACCCTTCGACGTTACTCACCGTAGCATGGTTTGTTTATCAGCCTGGTTAGCGTTACTGCCAGCTCTTCATGTGAGAGCACAACACAAGTTACCCTCACATAAAGGTGATCACCACACGGTTTACACCAGCTCTTCATGTGAGAGCACAACACAAGTTACCCTCACATAAAGGTGATCACCACACGGTTTACACCAGCTCTTCATGTGAGAGCACAACAAAGTTGCCCTCACATAAAGGTGATCACCACACGGTTTACACCAGCTCTTCATGTGAGAGCACAACACAAGTTACCCTCACATAAAGGTGATCACCACCGGGTTTTACACCAGCTCTTCATGTGAGAGCACAACACAAGTTGCCCTCAAAGGTGATCACCACCGCGGTTTTTACACCAGCTCTTCATGTGAGAGCACAACACAAGTTACCCTCACATAAAGGTGATCAGCACCGCGGTTTACACCAGCTCTTCATGTGAGAGCACAACACAAGTTACCCTCACATAAAGGTGATCACCACACGGTTTACACCAGCTCTTCATGTGAGAGCACAACACAAGTCACATAAAGGTGATCACCACACGATTTACACCAGCTCTTCATGTGAGAGCACAACACAAGTTGCCCTCACATAAAGGTGATCACCACACGGTTTACACCAGCTCTTCATGTGAGAGCACAACACAAGTCACATAAAGGTGATCACCACACGATTTACACCAGCTCTTCATGTGAGAGCACAACACAAGTTGCCCTCACATAAAGGTGATCACCACACAGTTTACACTGCTTTCCATCATTACAGAATCATTTTAAGCGTTAGGTTTTGGCCCTATGTGTATCTAAAGGCTGGTGAAGCACTGCAGGGAGACGTTTTTTGTCTCGTTCCAGTGATTGGTAGACCTACATCTGGGTGATGGCGTTGTATATGCGTTAGCATCTTCAATGGATTTCCACTCACATACCCAACAACTGATGGAACAACGCCGACACACAGGTTTTCCCAAACTTGCGATATTAAAGAGACCTCTCTTGTTGGTCGCCATCACTCGCCATACCTATCCTTAGTGCTGCTATCTCCGACTGACTCACTCGTCGAGTGACACTTGTCCGTCAATCTGACAATAACTGTAACTCAGTGCTACATAGGCGGACCTCGGCTACCTTAGCTTCACAGAGCTAAGGCGGGACTACAGATAAGGTGTCCCTAAAGAACTGTTTCAGTCCTTCCGGACCGCCAGAGGCTAGACTAGTGGAATTCCTCATGCGCTCGCGCATTGGTTGAGAAACATGTATAAAACTTCTGTCATCACGTGACCATGAGACCGCGAGGTACAATATAAATACCGATGCACGGCTCATGACGTTCTTTTTCTCATTCTCACCTTGGTCTTGAGAACTTGATAACCTTGGACTGTATTGGATCGTCATTCTGAGACATCTGCAGCTTCATCAAGAGTAGCAGATTGCCCTCACAACAAGCTGTGTCTCAGATCAAGGGAGTTATGTGAGTAGGCTTTTAGTTGAGTGTCCGTGTGTTCATCGGCCCCACTCACTAATTCATTTAGTATTACAGCATCGTGAGTTAGTCTGTATGCTCGGCACCTCTCACGGCTAATTTGATGTTATTACACCTTATTAACGTTACGTGCAAATTTAGTTTAGTGTCCGGGTGTTAGCGGCTCCACTAACTTATCACTAGCCAGTTAACCTACACAGCCTAGCCTAGCGACACTAGCCTGGTGTCTGTATGCTCGGCTCGGCTGTGTGTGTTTGTGTGTGTGTGTACATGTGTGTGGGTGTGTGTGTGTGTACATGTGTGTGGGTGTGTGGGTGTGTGGGTGTGTGTAACAAGAGAGAGAGAGAACGTACCTCCGTCATGTGAATGAGATAGAACTTCAGCTCCTCACTGTGATCTGAAGGAGAACAAGGAAAAAAAGATTACAGAAAAACTCTTCTCTTCTTGTGTGTGTGTGTGGGTGTGAGTGTCTATGAAAACAAGCTGAAGTTGGTGCAACTTCTGTCCACTTGATGGGGCTACACACATGTTCTCATCAGCTTTTGGAGTGGGTTAAAGGCAAGAGTATGTTTAGTGAGAGAGGATGTGATGTGTGTTATATGGAGACTAGAGGGCCAGTGTTCACACTCGTGACGTGATGTGTGTTATATGGAGACTAGAGGGCCAGTGTTCACACTCGTGACGTGATGTGTGTTATATGGAGACTAGAGGGCCCACTCACTAATTCATTTAGTATTACAGCATCGTGAGTTAGTCTGTATGCTCGGCACCTCTCACGGCTAATTTGATGTTATTGCACCTTATTAACGTTACGTGCAAATTTAGTTTAGTTCACACTCCTGGTGGGGGGTGCAATCCCAGGGTGCACTGCACTGTGGGGGGTGCAATCCCAGGGTGCACTGCACTGTGCCTGTCCGCCCCTGCACCGTCACCGATCAGCTCGAGGGCTCACACACACACACACACACACACACACACACACACACACACACACACACACACACACACACACGTAGGTACACACACACACACACACAAACACACATAGACACAAATGTAAGCAGGCATACACACACACACACATGTAGGTACATACACACACAGACATAGACACAAATGTAAGCAGGCATACACACACATACACATGTAGGTACAGTACACATATACACACACACACACACACATGTAGGTACAGTACACATACACACACACATGAGAGAAATATGAGAGACTGGAATTACTGCATATTCGGGACAACGTGCAGCAGTCTCCACCAAGACTGTTGTACTCATCAAACGACTTTATGGCCACATTGATACCGCCGTCCGAGAGTGCTTCGGCCTCGGGACGCAACCAACCACCCCAGAAGCGAGGGAGAAGAGCCGGTGCTCTCGTGCGTCTACGGAGGCGCAAACACCGCTGCCCACTGCCCAGCATAATCCTGTCTAACGTCCGACTGCTAGCCGACAAGACAGACGTCCGATCGCTAACCAACAATACATCCCCCCGCAGGCTGGAGCAGCATCTGCTATTCAGCAACTGGCTGCCCAAGTCACCGAGATTGAGAGAGCGCACCCGGACTCGGCCCTTCTGTTAATGGGGGACATCAATCATGTCAACCTGAACAAATCACTACCCAGGTACAAACCACAGATTCACCTTGCCACGAGAGGTGAGAAAACACTGGACCAATGTTATTATAGTACTGACCCCACCACTCCTTAATGCTCAGACACCTTGCAGAGCAAACATGTACTAAATGACCTCTTTCATATGCACTTTATAGACTGCACAAGACACTTTATGGGAAGATTTTTACTGATTTTTACTGGTTTGAATGCTTGTCTATGTGATTGTCTTTCATGTTCTGTATGTTCCTGTGTATGTATGTATTGTCTTGTATTTTTAACTGGAATGGCACCAAGGTGAGTAAGCTAAGTGCATTTTTGGTGGTTACAGTGTGTGCGTGTGACTGGCAGTGTGGGTGTATGTGTGTGTGTGTGTGTGTGGGGGGGTTATGTGTGTGTGTGTGTGTGTTTGACTGACAGCATGAGTGCGTGTGGGTATGAGTGTGTGTGTGTTTAACTGACAGCATGAGTGCGTGTTTGCATGTGTGTGTGTCTGTGTGTGCATGTGTGACTGGCAGCATGAGTGTGTGTGTGTGTATGTGTGACTGGCAGCATGTGTGTGTGTATGTGTGTGTGTGTGTGTGACGGGCAGCATGCGTGTGTGTGTGTGTGACTGGCAGCATGAGTGTGTGTGTGTGTGTGTGACTGGCAGCATGAGTGCGTGTGTGTGACTGGCAGCATGTGTATGTGTGCGTGTGTGTCTGTGTGTGACTGGCAGCATGAGTGTGTGTGTGTGTGTGTGTGTGACTGGCAGCATGTGTATGTGTGCGTGTGTGTGTGTGTGACTGGCAGCATGAGTGTGTGTGTGTGTGTGTGTGTGACTGGTTTGCAGCCTCATGTCACCAGCCCACCTCCTGTCCGTCTCTGCTTAAAGCCTGTCCTTGTCCCACACACACACACACACACGTCTCCCCATTAACGCTCTCCTTCTGCACCAAACGTCTCCACAGAGTCGGTGTGCCTGTCTACTCACATGAGAGAGAGGTGAAGACCTGCCCATCAGTTACAGCTTCCATTTCAACTTTTTGCCAAAGCTGAACGAGTCCAGCGACAACAGTGTGTGTGTGTGTGTGTGTGTGTGTGTGTAAGTGTGTTGAGATCTCTATGAGATTGTGTGTCTATGACTTTGTGTGAGTTTTAGTAATGTGTGTATTAGTTTTCACATGTGTGTGCATGTGTGTGTGTGTATATGGCCACTTTAACTTTTGTATCAAGTTATGGTAGCGCAGTAATATAGAACGAAATGCGGTCTAGGTGTATGTTTATGCTAGTGCCAACCTGTTTTAATATACTACTTTATATAGCGCCAACCTGTATTAATATGTAACCTGTATTAGGGCAGCCATGGCCTACTGGTTAGCACTTCGGACCTGTAAGACGTTCTACATACTTGACGCACCGGACCAGTAGCGCGACAATGTGATGTCAAAATGACGTAGATCTTGCTGGCGCGCCAGGATTTTAGCCAGGTAGCAGAGCCCGTCTTATTAGACATTCTCTGCAGGTAGTGCGAGGTAGCTCATTTTTTTTTCAGACGAGCGCGACAAAGCGGAAACAGGAAGATGGACTAGTTCGAGGGCAGGCGAGAGTTGCAGTGTTTTGTTACAGTCGTGAATTTTTAAATTTGCTGGATAAGTTAACAAAGTTACCAGCGAGAGTTGCAACACATGGAATTAAGAGGAAAGAATAGAAACGGTTTATTTTCAAACAAAGGATATCTATTAAGGCCTGAACAAAATCTCTTTCCACTTCAGGAAATTACACAAACTCAGCCAGCTGCTAGCTAGCTAGCCAGCAAACTAAACTGTTTAAATTATTAAAATTTCCCTCGGGATGACTAAAGTATCTATCTATCTATCTATCTATCTATCTATCTACCTGTGCGCACACCTTGGAAACTAGATGATAATGATGGTGGTAGTTGTGAATAGTAGCAACCAAAGTCTGAAGCACCATCATCACAGAAGCTAGCTACTAATGTTTCTTACTTGCGCTTCTTTTGCTGTGTAACGTAGTTAGCGTTAATCTTTTCACAACAGCGACACCTCTGTTGAGGAGAATATTGCAACTAGTGTTGCAACCACCAAGCGCGAGTATAAATGGTTACGGCACTTCTGTGACGTCACATTGTCGCGCTACAGGTCGAGTATGTGGCGCACTTAACAGGAGGGTTGCCGGTTCGAACCCCTGGTCGAACCCCGACCAGTAGGCACGGCTGAAGTGCCCTTGAGCAAGGCACCTACCCCCTCACTGCTCCCCGGCGCCGCTGTTGATGCAGGCAGCTCACTGCGCCGGGATTAGTGTGTGCTTCAGTGTGTGCTTCACCTCACTGTGTGTACACTGTGTGCTGTGTGTGTTTCACTAATTCACGGATTGGGATAAATGCAGAGACCAAATTTCCCTCACGGGATCAAAAGAGTATATATACTTATACTTAAAAACTAAACAGAGCTAATCTGTTTGTCAAAGCAGAGTTCGGAGTCAGGTTGCTGGCCTAGGGTTTGATAAATGGGGTGAGGGGACCTACATTTTGCACTACAGTGCATCTTGCCTTGGGAGGACCAAACATGATGACTTCTGTCTTGTCGCTACTTAGCTGGAGGAATTTTGAATTTGCTACCAGTAACAAATTGCTGAAAAAGATGTATAATGATAAAGAAAACCAAAGGAGGAATGTTTCACAACTAATTAGGGCAACTGGCAACACAATTGAAAAAGAGCACCCTAGAGAGACAGGGTCTCTTAGAAGTAAAGATGTACAGTGGGTCCCAGTTAAAAATTGACACTTCATTCACGATCAAGGTGATTCACGCAGATGGGTGAAATGTAAGTACAATTTGGGGGCAGCATAGTCTGCTGTGGCGTTCCACGGTCGAACCGGACGGCGCATTCGACAGCAAGGGCTGTGATTGGCGAAGTTTTCAGCGTTTCTCTGTGTTTTTTTAGCAGCCCCTGCAACATGCTAGTCCACTGTAGCCTAAGCTTTGTACATAATGTTTAACATAGTTTTGGATTCAGTGGCAAGATTTCTTGATTGTACAGTGCCTGTCTCTCAGTAATGTTTTAAAATGAGAGCTTCATCAGCTGGCAGTAGGCTACTTTGTCGGTAGTCATGAGAAGTTAAACTTGCTAACAGAACATAAATATGCTGCCCAGAAACCTTGTGAATAGTTCTGATTTTTTTTACTACACTAACAAGGTTGAAATATAGCCTTTGCCTACAGCATCTCCTTAACAGTAGGCCTAATGTTAACAAAATGACAGCATTCATATGACAAGGGAAAACAATTCGGTCACTCAAGACTGTGCCACAGCAACCAGTGTAGGCTACATTCCTACCCAATAGCCTACTTTCGAAGCAGATAGCGTTGTCTGACGGTCAAAGTGGGTTAATGCACGTATATCCAGAACAGGTCTGCAACTTTCAGGCAGTTCTGAGTTCGAATCTAGGCAGGAGCAGAGCCATATAAAGGCCTAGGCCTATTGTTATCATTTTTGCAAGGTGTTGCTCCTGGCAATACTTGTTTATAAGGCGTTTGGTGATTAATTGATAGGTGTTTTTGGGACACGTTAAACGTTCTTTATAATGAGCGCGATACGGGGAGTAAAACGACTGTTACAACTGTTACAACTACAATGATTGCAATACAAAAATATGCGTGTTAGTTTAGTTAGTTTTCTGATTTTTTTGCACTTTTGCCTCATGTGTTTTTCAGGTTTGAGGGCTTTTTGGCAAGATTGACCTTGGTAGACTCTGCATATGTTATTTCTCCGTATGGAAAATAAAGTCAATTTTCGACACCGCCTGTTATTAGTTCAATAAGAAGTGTTGCTTGTTAAAACATGTGACTAGTGAAACTCAAATGATTTTAGAAATATTTAGCCAAAGCCAAAAAAGTGTTAGAGAGAAGGAGAGACGCCCGGTGCAGCTCAGATGTCTTCTTAATTTTCTTTATTCTTTAGTAAAGGTGCAGAACATTATTAAACTTTAAAGACAGAATCATGCTGCCGCAGGCACAACTAGGCTACTTGTTGTTTTCTTTTACTCGCTATCTATATATGGTTATCAGCACACAATGTTGGGCTAATTCACTAGTTATGGATATCACAAGTTTAAACAATGAAAACAGAAAGGATGGAGACAGCAAAGCTAGAGGAGTTATTCCAGATGGGCAAGAACAAGGTAGGCAATTGGTGTGCTTGTCAGAACGTTAGATTACAGCTGTTTAAAGCCAGGCGATCACGTGCAGCTAGAACAAAACTAAAGGCTATGGGGCTGTATCAATTTGTTCAAATGAATAGGTCATCGTAGATGTTGTTGTTGTATTATTGCATGTGGATATTGTTATGCTATGTAGGCTACTTTTTTTTGCAATGCACGGACCTAAAACCGGGAAGCGGACAAATATTGTACACGCGTGAATTTGTTTTTTTTGGGGTGGGGGGTGGGTGTAATGCATTACCATAGCTCTCTCTCTCTCTCACACACACACACACACACACACACACACACACACACACCTTTCCTTTCTTAGCCTTCAGTTAATTTTAGTGGTGATATATGTTATGGACATTGTTATGCACATTATTGACTGCAGTTTATTCTCATCAATGTCAGTCCATGAATGCATATTGATCAGTTGTTAACTAATACTGTAGGCCTAGAAGTTCCATTTGACAATGTTACTGTTGTAGGCTGTTTGTTTTTTTATTTCAGCCACACTGTTTTAAAGTGGTTAGGACCATTACACACCAATTTTTGAATAAGCCATACTGCAATACCGATTTCATGGTTGCACCATGCACATGTTAAGCGATTATGTGGCCCTCAGTAACCTATAAATTCAATGATGTGGCTCTATGAAAATGAGTTTGACACCCTGCTGTCCTGGCCTGGCCTGGTTGCACGGATTGTGGCCAAACGACAGAAGCCGGAGAACCCTCCTTTGTCTACCAAAAAGTGCTACTTTGTGCCCGCTCCCCACTGCTTGTGAAAGAAGGGGTGGGGAGGGGGCTTAACGATGAAAAAAGCTTAATGTCCCAAAACGGCAACAAGTCATAATGGTAGGCTACAGGAAGTGGGGGGAGGGTATGGGATGACCAGAGCCGTCTTCGCTGTGCTATTCAGAAAGCATCTTATTGTCTTTCCAGCCGCACACAGCTTGTTACCAAATAGCCTATCGAGTGCCTTAGCAGATAGGCTCTGCTCTTGGGTTTGGCCTCTGGCGCCAACTCAACCCTCTTGTTGCTTGCAGTTTGTTAAATAAAGCGATGCAGATTACATTATTTATTTCTGATTAATTGCGTCTTTTTTGCAACATCTGCTTGTTAGGCTGGGCTACTGTCAATGTCCTGTACAGGTATATGTTCAACAATTGCTGGTGTAGGCCTACAGGCTATAATCAATTAGGGACTGTTCGTTATTTATTTAAGGGGCTACGGGAGGAGTTTTGGGGCGTTAGTCAAAAAGAGCGGACCCTCCCTCGCCAGCAAGACATTTTTCTAAGGCACTCCAAAGTGATTGAGAAAAAATGCATGACCCTCCCAGTCCCAACAATTTATTGATGCCTTCTGTCTACTGGGTCAATTTGGGAGCTTGCATGCTACGACTCCTTCCTTAAAATGTCTTGAAAAGGCTGTCGTTTGCACAATTTCACAAATAATCACTGGGACGAAACAAACCTGTCAACTTTTCCGGGTTTATCCCGTATTTTAACTTTTTCCTCGCTGTCTTAGGAGGAGCTGCAGGGCCGTCACGAACTTGATGCGAGGCCCTGTGCTTAACTTGACAGATGCAAGGCCCTTTTCACTTTACGCATGAAATCATCACGATAACTTACTTTACACATAGCCAAGGCTACCGTCGGTGCATTTTAATAGTAGCCTAGTCTAATAAGCTACACCAGCTTGTCTTTAAGAGGGGAAATTGTATAGCCTATAACATTAGCTGAGTATTTGGCCATATGGTGTTTTATCATAGGCTACATCATGAAACCAAATAGTGTAACAAAGGCGAACACTTTAACAGGGGAAATTAATTGGGCATGAATCATCGTGCTGAACGGTATTTGTCAATGCAGAAACACACGACATTCAAACTGTTGATAAGATGTGCACTATGGAAATTGGTCTGTAGGCTAACAATGTACTTGTACAGGTAAATGTTCAACAATTGCTGTACAGGCTATAATCAATTAGCTAAATCATTTGTCAAGCTGTTTAAATTTGTGCTACATTCAAGCGCCAAAAGGTGCTTTGATATATTTTTCGTTTGAACGTCGGCAAGCAGGCATGCTGCGGTTGCAATGAATGAGGATAATTGGAATATGACTCGCTCCAGTCTCAACAGCACTTTCCACACGCATCTAAGTTCTAACACACATCCTGTGCTATACTGTAGGCCTATCCCCTCTCGCTTTCTCTCTCTCCATCCCTGCACACGGTGCTTTCTTAAAGGAGCTGCACCATCTTACAACAATTGCATCTACATTTTCATATTAGAATGTTTTGTCAAGTGTAAGCTTAAACTACCGTGATCAATTTAAGTTCCCGTGCCCCCGCTGAAAGTCTCATGCGGTTATCGTTACACTATCAAATCTATAAGTAACCGTGACAAATAGGGTATAAGATATATAAACTCACGCTATTGTATTATCATATATGTTTGGTAATGGCTCAGCTTTCTCTGATTGTTCTACTGACTTGGAAAATGCATCATGGAAGCAGTAAGTCAAGTCGTATCAAAAATAGTAGTGGCAGAACTCCCAAGTGACACCTTGTGGTTGTTTGTGTCAACTGCAGTTTGTGCCATTTCTGCTGAGAAAATGGGGTGCGTGATTCCTGAAGGAACCCGTCCAAACTTAACAGGGACCCACTGTAGGGGTATTCATCACTCTGCGTAAACCTATGTGGACAAATGGTGAAACAATCTAATTGTAATCCTTCTTAACATGAAATTGTGAAGTATTTGAGGAGTTCATCATCTACAGAACATAATATAATCAAAATATTCAGAGAATCCAGAGAAATCTTTTTAAACAAGGGATAGAGCTGAAAAACAATATTTGATGGTCGTGGTCTTTTTGACCTCAGATGGCACTGCATCAAAACCAGACGTGTTTCGGTTACACTTTACTTGACAGTGTCGACATAAGAGTGACATGACACGGTCATGAACGTGTCATAGACATGTCATAAACATTTATGACATAACGCTTCTGTTATTAAGTGACATTAGTTTTTTGTCCTAACAAGTTAGGGTTAGGATTAGGCTAGGGTTTAGAATTAGGGTTGGGGTTAGGATTAGGGTTAGAGGTTAGGATTAGGTTTCATGTGTCATGACAGTGTCATGTCACTCTTATATCGATACGTAAGGGATAATGTATAGAACGCCGGTCATTACTGGGAAAATAAATCCCGACAGGGTGAACCGGACCCCGACGCGCAGCGGAGGGGTCTTGTTCCGCCCTGAAGGGACTTATTTTCACAGTAATGACCGCGTTCTATACATTATCCCGCTTTAATATATGGCTACTTGCCAAAATGAAATAATAAACTCCCCGCGATATGACTTTAGCCTACATAACCTAGCCTATTTGTTACCGTTCATCAAGGCATTTGCTGAGAAACAAATAGTTTGCAACAACACACCCTGCTGAACTTGAATCAAACATTCTTTAGAACACAGCTGATCAACCGTCTGCTTTCACGTTTGAATGAAGTTCCAGTCCTTGCGTGTGATATGAAAGGCGTATCAGAAGCACAAAACCCGTTGCCATTGACAGCGGTAATTATATGTTTGCAGCGGTAATTACATGAATTTATTTACCGCTAGAACTTTGGGAAATCCCATTCAAGTCAATGGAGCGTTCTACTAGCATTGTGAAGAGCCGTATAATAAGTGTTACCTGTGTTTCTGTTAACCATTGTCTATGTGCACAGTTTGATACTCAATTCAGAAATGCCAGTGTTAACTTTCCCATGCAACTGCCATAGTACACACACAGCTTATCTGGGCCTGAGCTTGTTTAAAATGGACTGAGGTAACATAGAAAAAGGTCCTGTGGTTAGACCAATCAAAATGTGCAATTCTTTTTGGAAATCAATGTGTGTATTGAGCAACATATACTGCCATCCAGGCAATGTCTTTTCCAGGGAGGACCTTGAATATTTCAGGAAAACAATGCCAAAATGAATTCTGCACATATTTAAACAGTATTTCTCCATAGAGGAAATACTCTATTCATAGATAATCCAGGTGCTAAAAGTGGCCTGTCTGCAGTCAAGACCTGTCAAATTAGGTGCATAATGGAATGAAAAGCATGACTAAGAATACCCCATACTGTTGAGCAACTGCAGTCCTATATCGGGGAGTAATGGGACAACATTTCATTCTCAAGCAAATGGTCTCCTCAGTTCCTAAACATTTACAGAATGTTGTTAAATGAAGAGGTGAAGCAGCACAGTGAACATGCCCTGTCCCAACATTTTTGGAACATGTTGCTGGCATCAAATTCAAAATGAATATATATTTCCATGAAATAGGGAAGATTTTAATTTTCAACATTTTTACTCAAAGTTGTAATATCCTCCTTCCCCACTAGAGGGCGGTATTGCATCTCAGCTAAAGTTCAGGATGGTGTCACATGAATGGATAGGGAGACTTCCTGGCATGCACCACCTGTGAATGAGCGATCTCAAATCTAATATTATTTATCAAAAAGGTTGTCGGAATGACAGCCATCTGCTCACTTCATGAACACTCACTTCATGATTATCTTTGCCGCCATCAGACTTACATGCAAAATTAAACAGTTACTTAGTAAATAGTTACTTTTCAAAGAGATTATGAGTTTGATATTCTCCACAGTGTGAACAGACACACTGACATGCTTATTGACTGTTCCAATGCAGCGAGTCTTTCTTGATGTTCCTTTTACAAAGTGTGAGAAGATGGTACTCTTATACTCCACCAGAAGAAAGCAACATTTATTCCAGAAAGGACTATCCCAGTCCTTCTATGAGAGAAGAATAGACTCTTCCAGAGAGTCATCAGTGAATCATATATCATGCATCTTCCTATTGCAGGTATTTGCTCAAAGCTCTTTACAGAACAAACATGAGTGACAATGCGCGCACACACACACACACACACAAAGATGCACATGCCATTATAATCAAGGCATTTTCTCAAAGCTCTTTACAGAACAAACATGAGCGACTCATCAACGTACTCATGTTGTGTGTGTGTTGTGTGTCTGTGTTATCCATGTGATGTGTGTGTGTGTGAGTATATGTGTGCTATGTCTGTTATGAGTGTGCGTGTATGTGTGTGCTATGTCTGTTATAAGTTTGTGTATGTGTGTGTGTGTATGTGTGTGCTATGTCTGTTATAAGTGTGTATGTGTGTGAGTATGTGTATGTATGTGCTATGTCTGTTATGAGTGTGTGTGTCTGTGTGTGTGTGTGTGTATGCTATGTCTGTTATGAGGGTGTGTGTGTGCTATGTCTGTTATGAGTGTGTGTGTGTGTGTATGCTATGTCTGTTATGAGTGTGTGTGTGTATGCTATGTCTGTTATGAGTGTGTGTGCTATGTCTGTTATGAGTGTGTGTGTGTGTGTGTGCTATGTCATGAGGGTGTGTGTGTGTGCTATGTCTGTTATGAGTGTGTGTGTGCTATGTCTGTTATGAGTGTGTGTGTGTGTGTATGCTATGTCTCTTATGAGTGTGTGTATGTGTGTGTGCTATGTCATGAGTGTTTGTGTGTGTGCTATGTCATGAGTGTGTGTGTGTGTGTGCTATGTCTGTTATGAGTGTGTGTGTATGTGTGTGTGCTATGTCATGAGGGTGTGTGTGTGTGTGCTATGTCTGTTATGTGAGTGTGTGTGTGTGTGCTATGTCATGAGGGGTGTGTGTGTGTGTGTGTGCTATGTCTGTTATGAGTGTGTGTGTGTGTGTGTGCTATGTCATGACGGTGTGTGTGTGTGTGCTATGTCATGAGGGTGTGTGTGTGTGTGTTATGTCTGTTATGAGTGTGTGTGTGTATGTGTGTGTGTGTGCTATGTCATGAGTGTGTGTGTGTATGTGTGTGCTATGTCATGAGGGTGTGTGTGTGTGTGTGCTATGTCTGTTATGAGTGTGTGTGTGCTCTGTCTGTTATGAGTGTGTGTGTGTGTGTGCTATGTCATGAGGGTGTGTGTGTGTATGTGTGTGCTATGTCATGAGGGTGTGTGTGTGTGTGTTATCTGTGTATAGCGTGCTATGTCATGTGTGTGTGTGTTATCTGTGTATAGCGTGCTATGTCATGTGTGTGTGTGTGTTATCTGTGTATAGCGTGCTATGTCATGTGTGTGTGTGTTATCTGTGTATAGCGTGCTATGTCATGAGGGTGTGTGTTATCTGTGTATAGCGTGCAGTGGCGGCTTCTCCCTGGTGTGCTATGTCTGTTATGAGTGTGTGTGTGTGTGCTATGTCTGTTATGTGTGTGTGTGTTATCTGTGTATAGCGTGCAGTGGCGGCTTCTCCACTCAGGTTCCCACGCCGGCTTCACCAGGGTCAGAGGTCACAGGAAGCGCCGGTTCCTACAGCGACAACCAACTTGACCGCCTGACCGACCGCCAGCAGTCATCACACCCATACCTGGACCAAACATTTCAAATACACACATGCAAGGGCACACACACACACACACAGAGTGCTCTTTCCTGTGAGCAGACACACAACAATGACGAGCGTCAGTTCTGATGCTCCTCCCCAATACACACCCTCAATAGCTTCCTGTTACTCTTCCCCCACACTTAATATGTCACACACACACACACAAACAGACACACACACACAGAGACAGAGACACACACACACACCAGAGACACACACACAGACAGAGACAGTGATAGATACACAGTGTCAGCCAAAAAAAAGTAAACAAAACAAATACACAGCGCGCACACACACACACACACCATACACACTGAAGACCCCCCCACATACACACACACATCATACACACTGAAGACCCCCACACACACCAAACACACTGAAGACACACGCACACACACAAACACTCATAACATACATAGCACACACACACACAGGCACACACACAGGCACACACACACAGGCACACACACACTCATAACATACATAGCACACACACACACACTCATAACAGACATAGACACACACACACACATAACATACATAGCACACACACACACACATAACATACATAGCACACACACACACACTCATAACATACATAGCACACACACACACACACATAACATAGCACACACACACACACGCACGCACACACACCCTTTCTAATCATGTGTGTGCTATGTCTGTTATGAGTGTGTGTGTGTGCTATGTCTGTTATGTGTGTGTGTGTGTGCTATGTCTGTTATGTGTGTGTGTGTCTGTGTGTATGCTATGTCTGTTATGAGGGTGTGTGTGTATGCTATGTCTGTTATGAGTGTGTGTGTGTGTATGCTATGTCTGTTATGAGGGTGTGTGTGCTATGTCTGTTATGAGTGTGTGTGTATGCTATGTCTGTTATGTGTGTGTGTGCTATGTCTGTTATGAGTGTGTGTGTGCTATGTCTGTTATGAGTGTGTGTGTGTATGCTATGTCTCTTATGAGTGTGTGTGTATGCTATGTCTGTTATGAGTGTGTGTGCTATGTCTGTTATGAGTGTGTGTGTGCTATGTCTGTTGTGAGTGTGTGTGTATGTGTGCACACACACACTCAAGTAAACAAAACAAATACACAGCGCGCACACACACACACCATACACACTGAAGACCCCACACACACACACACACTGAAGACACACACACACTGAAGACACACACACACACCAAACACTGAAGACACACGCACACACACTCATAACATACATAGCACACACATGATTGGAAAGGGTAAACGGAGCTGTTTAGCCCCATAGCACGCACACACACACACAGGCACACACACTCATAACATACATAGCACACACACACACACACACACACAGGCACACACACACACACATAACAGACATAGCACACACACACACACAGGCACGCACACACACCCTTTCTAATCATGTGTGTGTGTGTGTGTGTGCTATGTCTGTTATGAGTGTGTGTGTGTGTGTGCTATGTCTGTTATGTGTGTGTGTGTGTGTGCTATGGGGCTAAACAGCTCCATTACCCTTTCCAATCATGTGTGTGCTATGTATGTTATGAGTGTGTGTGTGTGTGTGCTATGGGGCTAAACAGCTCCGTTACCCTTTCCAATCATGTGTGTGTTATGTATGTTATGAGTGTGTGTGTGTGTGTGTGTGTGTGTGTCTAATCATGGGGTGCTGGAGCTCCACTACTGGGGGGGGCAGCATGTGAGCTCAACCCACACACACTCGCCACTGGGGTAAAACTCAACCCACACACACACCATACACACTCGCCACCGGGGTGAAACTCACAAGTGAGAAAATGTATGATATATTTTGACATCATGTGTCTAATCTGGTCAAACTATCTCAAATCGACATTTACAAATACTGAAACAGCTCAAGGAGAAGATGGCTGTCTCTGATCCAGCCAAGTCTGACTACTGCTGAAATAGTGAGCTTACGAAAGAGTACACAGTCTGATAGTACAAACCTTTAAATGATACATGATAGACTCCCAGTGTCATGGCAAGATGAAAGACTGCAAAGCCACTGATGCAACGTCCTTTTCTGGAAATCACAGTCTTTTTTAAAAAAAACTTTTTTAAAATGTCTTATATAATAACTCAAGAAACTTCACCACATGAAGACAAGGCTCTTAATGATACACATATCAAGATGCAAAAAGGCATCAAAGCTATGACTTGCATTCTCTCTGCATCTGTGGTCTTGTTGATCTTGACATTGTCAGATCCTGCTGCCATCTAAGAGCAGTGGGGAGCACAGCAACAAAAACTAATAAGATCTGCTATCTACCACGACAACAACAACAAATAAGATCTGCTATCTACCACGACAACAACAACAAATAAGATCTGCTATCTACCATGACAACAACAACAAATAAGATCTGCTATCTACCATGACAACAACAACAAATAAGATCTGCTATCTACCACGACAACAACAACAAATAAGATCTGCTATCTACCACGACAACAACAACAAATAAGATCTGCTATCTACCATGACAACAACAACAAATAAGATCTGCTATCTACCACTTCCATATGAGATTAAAAGCAGCATGTAGCACGACAATAACAACAAATAAGATCTGCTATCTACCATGACAACAACAACAAATAAGATCAGAGGGGTATTCCAGAAAGGGAGGTTTAACAAACACTGAGATAAAACTTAACCTCTGGGTTGTCTGAACCTGTGGCGACTAAACCGAGCTGTCGGTTCCAAAACACCGGTTACCAGTTAGTTCAATCAACCCTGTGTTAGATAACCTAGAGTTGTCTTGGCGTTCCGCGGCCCGAACTTATAAAGGCATCATCTATTGAGAGTCGAAACAATGAGTGAAACCGGTGAAAGGAAGAGCACCGTATTTTTCAGAGGCGGAGTAGTCGAGGCTTACGAGGAGAGAACTGTAATAACAAAAAAAGAGCAATACTTAAGCGCCTGCGTCCGAGACCTTACTTGGCAGAGAATAGCCTAACTGACCGTGTAAATGCGTACGTTATGATAGCCTAATGCCAAAAGCACAATTAATTATTGACTATTGTATTGTATTGACTGCTTTGAATGATGCTTTCTTAAACTAGCCTACCTTATCACAGATTGAGTGGGCCATAGAATTCTTTGAGAATCCCAAATGTAATTTTCTATTTTAACGTGGGTTCTGCAGCTGTGGGCCAAGTTAGACTTTTGCGCCTCCATCATCGGAAGGGTGAAGAATGTCGGAAGGCATGGGTAGCCTATTGGACACATTTCGGTGCACATTTGGGAAATTTAATAAGTGATGCTGACCTGCCAGTTGGTGAAACTACACTTTAATGATCCTCGTGGGTTTGTGTCCAGGAAAACGAATGAAGTTGCGAAGGAACTGCTTTAGCCCAAGGCAAACTTTACGCACCGACTGACAGCTTGCTCTGCGTCTCCAACACTAACGTTACAAAACCCCCAGTCGGAGAGCGATCATCGATGCACATAATTTGGAGAGAGGCAAAAGACACATGTAGGCCTAGTCTATATTTAAACGTATTTATTCATTTTCTATATGTTTTCCCTTTTTTGTAGCCTACTGCACTGTAATTATATCTTCAGTGTGTCTGAGATGTTTTTTGTCCATCCGTGTCCATCCATGTCTGGTGAGCCAAAGGTAAATGTCCACTATAGGCCTATGGTGTTGGCTAGCTAAAATTTATTTTATTCTATTCTAATCCATGCGTAGCCTAATGTAGTCGAGAATGCTTTTCAAGTAGCCAAATTTAGGATTCAGCAGAACAACTCTAGCGCTCTTGAAAACCTTGTTTGGAAAAGAAATGATGAGCTATCATGGGATGTTGTGGTCTTATCGCCCTCTCACGGCTAATTCCACGGATAAATATTACATGATTTTGTGCTTCTTTGTCAATCGGACCT
The DNA here is from genome assembly GCF_017589495.1 of Alosa alosa. Lineage (NCBI taxonomy): Eukaryota > Metazoa > Chordata > Actinopteri > Clupeiformes > Clupeidae > Alosa > Alosa alosa. The sequence goes on along the minus strand of NC_063200.1, from coordinate 275,741 downwards.
TCTTCAGAATGAAACGTCATTGTGTGACAAGTGTAAAAATAGCGGCCTGGTTGAACATGCACTGAAATAAACGAACATAATTGAACATAACTTGAACAAAACCTACCCCCTACCAGGTTAAGTTCAGAGCCTATGTTACCATAGTTACTTACATAGCCTGATCATTTTTGAGCTTTCTGGAACTGAAATCCCAGGTTTACTGTTTACTCTGGGTTTACATACCCAGTTAACTTCAGAGCCTATGTTACCATAGTTACTTACATAGCCTGATCATATTTTAGCGTTCTGGAACTGAAATCCCAGGTTTACCGCTAACTCTGGGTTAACATACCCAGTTAAGCCAGTAAACCTGCTTTCTGGAATACCCCACTGCTATCTACCACGACAGCAGCAACAAATAAGATCTGCTATCTCCCACAACAACATAAACAAATAAGATCTGCTATTGCTGGCAACAACAATAAGATCTGCTATCTACCACGACAACACCAACAAATAAGATCTGCTATCTACCACGACAACACCAACAAATAAGATCTGCTATCTACCATGACAACAACAACAAATAAGATCTGCTATCTACCATGACAACAACAACAAATAAGATCTGCTATCTACCATGACAACAACAACAAATAAGATCTGCTATCTACCATGACAACAACAACAAATAAGATCTGCTATCTACCATGACAACAACAACAAATAAGATCTGCTATCTACCATGACAACAACAACAAATAAGATCTGCTATCTACATGACAAACCAACAAATAAGATCTGCTATCTACCATGACAACAACAACAAATAAGATCTGCTATCTACCATGACAACAACAACAAATAAGATCTGCTATCTACCACTTCCATATGAGATTAAAAGCAGCATGTAGCACGACAATAACAACAAACAGGATCTGCTATCTATCACTTCCATCTGACAGAGAATCAGATCTACACATTTCATAGTCATACCAGTCACCAGGTTCTAAATACAGCTGATCTAGAACACCAGTCACCAGGTTCTAAGCACAGCTGGTCTGGATGAGGAGAGAGAACACCAGTCATCAGGTTCTAAACACAACTGGTCTAGAACACCAATCACCAGGTTCTAAACACAGCTGGACTGGATGAGCACAGAGAACATCAGTCACCAGGTTCTAAACACAGCTGGTCTAGAACACCAGTCACCAGGTTCTAAACACAGCTGGTCTGGATGAGGAGAGAGAACACCAGTCACCAGGTTCTAAACACAGCTGGTCTAGAACACCAGTCACCAGGTTCTCAACACAGCTGGTCTAGAACACCAGTCACCAGGTTCTAAACACAGCTGGTCTAGAACACCAGTCACCACCTATAAACTGATTAAAAGTCCATCAGACAGATCCACAGGAACCTGTCCACAAGTCTATTAATACAGTGTGTGTGTGTGTGTGTGGTTGCTACTATGATGGGATTGGACCACATGAACACAGTACACTTTTCCCACAATACAAGAGTGCACATATTCTACTCAAAAGTGCTCAGAACTCAAATCTCACAGATTAGATGTGGTCTAACTCAAAGGTGACAGGGTTGACCTCTTCTGTGCTGTCAAACCAACCCGGCTTCCCCTTGCTGTCGGTATGGCAGTTTGACAAGGGTAGCCTATTTAAAGTTTGCTTCCAGTTGTCAGGACCGTGACCTCTTTGTTTCAACGGAACAATAACCGCCTCTGGCCTATGCTACACATCGGTATCTATGGAAACCCTTTATTTGCCGTGTAAACATGGCCATATTTGACAAAAGTGTGTTTATTTGAACTGCGTGTGGCTGCTGTAAAGGAGAGGCAAGCTGTTGAGGCAGCTACACGCCATGTTTACCCAGCGGTAACTTGCAGGACAAAGAGGAGGAACTTGGCCTCGAGTCATCGTAAATATCCCAACCTTTAATATCCCCCCTAGTTGTGCGACCACACTGTAGCTCGTGCCAAACATTGATGACATAGACATCCGCAAAATCGGTTGTAGGAAGTTCTACTAGGAACTCAATTAAACGTCTGGCAGACACAATACTTACTGTCGAGACAATCAGAGAACCAAAACAAAGCGTCTTATTCAGTTGCACCCATTCGAACCAAAACAAAGCGTCTTATTCAGTTGCACCCATTCGAACATCAACTCAGGGGCTCAGGGGTCAGTCGCAGGTCTACACTCCGCCCATCACTCTACACTCCGCCCATCACTTCATTACTCCACCCATCACTTCATTACTCCACCCATCACTCTACACTCTGCCTTCACTTCACTACTCCTGCTCCTTTACACACATTCACACTCTGAATATGGAGAAATCAAGACAGCCCTGCTGAAAAAAACAGCCTGACCAGCTAAAGGTGGTTTGCTGGTTGACCAGCTTGTTTGACCACCCTATGATTGTTGACCTGCTAGACCAAGTCAAGTCAAGTTTATTTATATAGTGCATTTCATACACAGAGGTCATTCAATGTGCTTTACATAAACAAAACCAAACAATAATAACAAATAAAAGCATAGAAGGGCAATATAATCAAAGAATAGTTAAAAGGTAAAGATCATAATAAAAAGAAAACATAAAACACAAGGTAAGATCATTTAAAAATAAAGAATAATTAGTAAGCAAAAACAAAGGCAAAAGTAGTAAAAAAAAATAATAAAAGAAAAGGTAGAATAATTATCAAGGCAGATTCAGAATTTGTAACTCAGCACAGTTAGCAGAAAGCATCTGAGAACAGTTTGGTCTTAAGTCTAAATTTAAAACTGGCTACAGTTGGGGCCTTTTTGATGTCATCCGAAAGTTGGTTCCACAACTGAGCCGCATAGCAGCTAAAAGCTGCTTCACCATGTTTAGTTCTAACTGTAGGTTTTACTAGCAGGTTTTTCACCTGGTACCTGAGAGGACGAGAAGGTGTGTACTGCCTAGGCAGTTTGAAAGACAATTCTCTGCCCGCCCCTTGGATTAAGCGAGGTGAATGGTTCGATGCCAGACTATACATTTCAATGATATAGGATGGCCCGCCAGGCTAGAAATTTAGATCACTGTCAATTAATACACCAAGATTTTTAACAGTATCCTTTGCCTTTAACCCTTTTGTGTCAAGGAGAGTGGCAACCCTAAGTCTTTCCTCCTTTTTACCAAATATAATTACTTCAGTTTTTTCTTTGTTCAGCTGAAGAATAACAGCTGAAGCTGTTCTATACACTGACACATAGATTCAAGAGGACCATAGTCGTTTGGTGATAGAGCTAAGTAAATTTGTGTGTCATCTGCATAGCTATGATATGAAATCAAATTATTTTGAATGATTTGTCCAAGTGGGAGCATATAGAGATTGAATAATAGTGGCCCCAAGATCGACCCCTGGGGAACACCACAGGTCAAGGACGTTGGTATTGAGGTATAGTTTCCGATGATTTGCCCGAAAACCAGACTGAAAGTAATCAAAATACCTATTTGATGTTAGGAAGGTGGTTAATTGATTAAAGACTACTTTTTCAATAATTTTGCCAATAAAAGGTAGATTGGATATGGGCCTGTAATTGTTTAGCATGGAGGCATCCAGGTTATTCTTCTTGAGAAGTGGCTTTACAACAGCTGTTTTCAGTGACTTAGGAAAAGTGCCAGACAGCAGTGATACATTTACAATTTGAAGGACATCCGCCGCTATGAGGTGAAAAACAGTTTTGAAGAAATTGGTAGGCAGTGTCTAAGACACATGTGGAAGAGCTGAGATTCTGTACCGTTTTTTCAAGTGTTTCGTAGTCTGTCAAGCTGAACTCTGACATCAAGTTTAGTTTCCCTCTGTTTGTTGCTGGAAGTTCAGGTTGTTGAATTTGTAATTGAGCAGATATGTTGAGTCTGATTTTGTCAATTTTACCTTTAAAAAAGATGAAAACTCATTGCATTTATTAGTTGAGAGAAGTTCAGGCGCTAATTGTGAGGGGGGATTTGTTAACTTATCAACAGTTGAAAATAGAATACGAGTGTTATTAGACCAGCAAAACTCCTCTGGAGTATAGGCATATATATATAGGAGTGTGTGTGTGTGTGTGGGGTCCTACTCTACACTCTTACAATTCATTGCAAACAGCGGAATCATACAAGTGCATTATGGGAGACTAACACAATGACAAAGCACAATAGTGCACAGGGCTGCAGCACAATAGTGCACAGGCTACAGCACAATAGTGCACAGGGCTGCAGCACAATAGTGCACAGGCTACAGCACAATAGTGCACAGGCCTGCGGAGGATACTGTGTGTGCGGAGTATAAAGATGAATCTCTCCTGTGTTGTGTCAGTCCTGTGTGTTATGCTGTGCGGTTCTGTGTTGTTTTGCTGTGTGTTTTGCTGTGTTGTGTTTTGCTGTGTTGTGTTGTGTTATATTGAGCTCTGTTATGATGTGGTGTGTTATTCTGGATGTGGTGCTGTTTTCTTTTACTTGTGTGTGTGTGTGCGCGTGCATGCGTGTGTGTGTGTGTGTGTGTTTGTGTGTGTGTGTATATGTGTGTGTGAGTGTGTGTGTGTGTGCGAATGAGTGTGTGTGAGTGTATGTGTCTGTGTGTGAATGAATGTGTGTGAGTGTGTGTGTGAGTGAGTGTGTGTTTGTTTGTGCTTGCGTGTGTGTGAGTGAGTGTGTGCATGTGCTTGCGTGTGTGTGAGTGAGTGTGCGCGTGTGTGCATGTGAACTGAGTGTGTGTGTGTGTGCGTGTGTTACTCACCCTCCTGGAGGCGTAGCTGCTTCAGGTAGAGAGGGTTCTGGAGAACGTTACACCGGCCGGGATCGTCCTCTCTAGTCACCAGCATCAGGTCTGTGTATATGAACACAGTCACCTGCAGAGAGATGGAGAGAGAGAGAGTATGCATGTGAGACAGACATAGTGGTAGTGGGTGGATGGGTGTTAAAGATAGAGAAGAAAGTGTGTGTGAAAAAAGAGACAAATTGTGTGTTTCACAGAGAGATAGAGAGATAGAAAGAAATCTATTGAGAGGGAGGGAGTGGAGAAAGTGTGTGTGTAATGGAGTGGAGGGAGAAAGTGTGTGTGTGAGGGAGTGGAGAAATAGTGTGTGTGTGAGGGAGAAAGTGTGTGTGTGAGGGAGAAAGAGTGTGTGTGTGTGAGGAAGTGGAGAAAGAGTGTGTGTGAGGGAGTTGAGTGAGATGCAGCTACATGTGAGGGCTGGTAGATCAAACAGCTGATGTCTCATTGTTTAAAGTTTACACATACACATACACACACACAAACTCACACACTTGTGTACACAAATGCACGCAAACACATACACACACATACAAACACAAACACGCACACATACACACACATACACCCATTCACACACACACACATACATGCAAATATGCTCGCACACACATACAATCATACACAAGGTGATGACCGTTGACTGTTATAAACACTGACCATAATAAGATGTCAGGAGGAATATAAATACACACACATACACACACACACACACACTCTCACACAAACACACACACACACATACAGTGGGCATCGCTTTCAAATGACCACTTCAGTCGCGCATTACGAGGTGTGAAGCTGCGTGAAGCTTTAGTACCACTTTAGCCACTGTGCGCCGCCTGCCACTGTACATCGCTCTGTCTGCAGCCCCTACTGAAAAAGCAGGAGACTTGCCGAGGAGTAATCCCAGCCTACTTAATTCAATAACAAAATAAATCATGCATAATTAAACATTACCTCGATTTAGGCTACTTGGGTATGTCTTAAGGCTTGACTACACGGTGGTAACGAAAATCGAAATCGAAATTTACATTACATTACATTGTCTACATTATTGTCAGTGTTGGGGGTAACGCAGCTACGCAAATCAAAACAGTGGTGTGATAATTGAGCCAGTAGAGAAATAACTGTTCAGAATTAATCTGTAGCCTTGGGTAGGCTTCTGCAGAAAACAATGTTGTTGCCGACACTAATACTATCTGGCGGCGTTTTTAACAGGCTACGCAATGGGGAAGCTTAGACAGCTATGACCCACGTTTTGATTTCGTAGAATTAATTTGCCCTACTTCTTGACTGCAATGTAGTCAATTGACTGCTTGACATGTCATTTTTTATATTTCTGTACAATACACAAATACATCTGCTTTATGCAAGAATTACATTCATATTTGGCTGACTTCTGCAGACACGCATAAAAAACACTGCCAGGCCATCCTTAAAAATATTTTCGTTTTGCAGTAACCGACCCTGTCAATTTAGAACCGACCCAAATATTTTTTTTTCCCCTTTTAGTCCGACCGACTTGCGGTTGTAAACATGCTAAGACCTAATCGATTTACTCCAAACAACCAATACAAATAAAATACTATTTATTTTAGTAGGCCTAAGTATTGTGAATATAAATTGCCTACATACAAGCGTAGGCTCTCTTAAATAAAACCCTGTGGCGTCATCTCTACACCATTGGTTTATGAATGTCACACTATGGCCTATAAACCCGTTTCATTCACACAAACATCTCGACTCAAGCTTATTACTTGGCACGGCTCTGGAAGAACTGTGCCCAGAGTACACAACTGTTTCACCAGCACATTTAAATGACTTCACTAAAACCGTGCATAACTGGAGTTACACCTGTTATCTGAGCAGTCTGTATGTCCTCATTTCTTGAATCGAAGGACGATATGAGTCTGTTGCATAGATGTCAGTCGCATAATGTTTGAAAACCACTGGCTCGTAATCACAATAATGTAACACCACGACAGTTGGATACTTCATCATGTTCCCATGCCTACATTTTTGGTGAGTAGCATAGAGATCGTTAAAACAATAAAGTATGGCTCTCCGTTTGGGACATCCAAAACGTATATTTTTAATAGGGTAGACTACCGTCCGGAGATGCTGACTAGCAAAGGCCTCGGGATAACCGTTATCTCCACTATCATCAGTCAATGCCTCCTTGATCAAAGTGGGGAATGAAAGAAAAAGTTTGAGAACCACTGGCTTAACAAGTTACCTGCAGTACAGAACACACAGAATATTGCAACAGAAAGTTGCCTTTATAATCAACTACCATTTGTTCCAACAGCATTCAAACAAAGCCTTTATAAAAGTGAAAAAATATATATTCCATAAGAAGTAAAATAAAATACTGTTACTGTAGTAACTGTATCCCAAGCTTCAGCTCCCCACGTCTGTGACAGGCAGGCGTGACACATACTAAATTCTCAGCTTGTTTATACCCCACACTGAATCGTATAGACCCGCTAGGCCATCACTGTGGGGGCGGTGGCCTTAGCCTACTCTCTGGGATTTAAGTCAAGCAATATAACCATACAAATGTTTCAAAATGAGTAATTTCGGTTTTGTCTGAACTGGCCATTGTAGGCTACGTAAAAATAAACAAGTAGGCCTATTCCTATCCAATGATATCGCAAATGTTTGTTTTCCAAAGTAAAATTTCACTTCACCATGCACCTTCGACAATGAATAGCTCATTACACTTATGTTACTGTTGAACGTAGGGCCTAACTGGTATCATTACAAACATTATTAAGTCCTAAACACTGGCATTTTATGGCATTGTGTCATGTAAGGTCGTTGCAAAATCTAGAGAAATGTGTGAGGTGGTCAGCTGGGGACAATTGAGACACACATTGATTGTGTTATTACTTGCATTCCACACTATCCACAGCTGTGGTATCGGGGCAGGAGGATTACTGTTAGCAGGTGGCTTTATAAAATTCTTCAACAGAAGGCCTGCCTCGAATGCAGGCTTGCCCAAAATAAAGGCCTGTGGTTTGCAGCCTACAGTAAGTAGGTTAAATAACAGACCATACAAAATGTGCGGTATGATGATTTTTTACGAGCAAGATGTTTTTGGTGCTCTGCATGTTCTTAAATAACAATGATCATCAGTAGCCTAATATTCACCATTATTTTGTGTAAATGGGCTATGCATTGGGTTAGACACCAGGGGCCATATTCACAAAGCCTTTTATCTTACCACTAGAGTAGGCTACTCCTAAATAGCAATAAAAAGATTTTAGCTATAGGAGTTTCTCTTATTAAGTTATTCACAAAGCCTTTCAGACCTAGGCTACTCTTAGTAAGGAAAATGACAACTCCTGAACAGATTCTGGAACTGAGCTCTAGAATCTTTGACTAACAGTCTAAGAGTGAGTGAGTCCGTTGCTATGGATGACGTTATTACTCATGCACGAGCTTGACTGAAGTGACCACCTTGATTGGCTGATGATTGTAACGCGGGAATGATTCCAAACACCTCCCTTACGATGAGTGGCAGGTGACAGGTCTGAGAATGCTGCGCTAGACAAGGACAGAAGATGATGAATAACTAAATAAAAAGGCCTAAATGAATCAAGAGTAAGGCAAAACAAATAGCCTAGTAGCCTAATGAAACATAATAGATTGATGTAGTATCTTGTAACATTATTAAATTAATCTGTTACTATGCCTATGCCTACGTTTGCAAAAGAGAACATTTTAATTTGATTCACAATAATGTTACATTTAATTTACATGTTGACAATGAGTAGCCTAGTTTTGGTTGTTGTTGGTGGCGTTATTGCATGTTAGTTATGCCTACAATGCAAAATTGCTTCCTCACGATTGGAAGCTCCTGTAGCCGTATAGGATTTCAAAACAGGCGAAATGCCACAAAACCGGTTTGTGAATAGGTCTGTGAGTCCTCTTGACTTCTTTTAAGCTGTCACAGCTGGTGGGAAGGTGTGATTTGTTGGGGGCAGGGCCGGATTAACTGGGCACAAATGTCTGATGACCCCCCCTGCCCCCCAGTCATCGTGAATCGGGTGGTCAGTTAATAGGCTATGCCGAAATAGTTTTCAACATTTTGAATATTAGTGTCGGGTGAATTAGGAAATGTTCTCAAAGTACCCTAATGGCTAAAAACTGCTTGGGATCCCCCCTGTCAAGCAATATAACCATACAAACGCCACCTCATTGTTTCAAAAGGAGTAAATTCGCTTTGTCAGAACTGAGCTGTGGACGACCGCGACACGGCATGCCCAATTGAAAATAAATTAACATACACAGACCCTTCTCGCGTCAGTCACTGACATGAACGAAACACAGAACACACAGTGACCATCAAAAATCGTTTATCGCCTGTAACTCCGTGATAACAGGACGTAACAGGAAGGCATTTGGCTGTGCAACGGAGGTTAATATGCTCTATATTTTGTCCAAATGATGTCTGTCTATCATCGTTGCACTCGGAGAAAACCAGAATGTTTCATTTGTCCTGCATTTCTTCTCTGACTGCAAACGGGATTCACTTGCAGTTAACCAAATATTTCTTTATTAGGGCAGGGCAGGCATATTTCTGGCTATTAAATTATTTCTAAACCAGTCTGCTAAAGTCTAGCAATCCAGCTTGACAGGCTGGTCACCAGCATGACGATCTCTCCCCTGCTGAAAAAAAACAGCTAGAAACCAGCTTCTGCTGGTTTTAGCTGGTCTTTGCTGGTTTTCTTCCAGCTCTTGCTGGTGTAGCTGGTTGGGCCACCAGCTGGATATACTGGTGTGACCATCTGAGGAAGCTGGTCATGCTGGTGTGACCAGCATGTCATGTGGGATACAGCTGGTGCAAGATGGTCATGCTGGTGACCAGCCTGTCAAGCTGGTCATGCTGGTTTGCTAGAATGACCAACATAAGCTGGCATGGCCAGTTAAACCAGCACTGTAGACCAGCAACACCAGCTAAAATGACCAGCTTGAGGTGGTACGACAAGCAAAACCAGCAGAATTACCATCATAAGCTGGGAAAAGTTTTGCTGGTCTAGCAGGTCAACCATCATAGGGTGGTCAAACAAGCTGGTTAACAAGATGATCAACCAGCAAACCACCTTTAGAAACCAGCTTATGCTGGTAGCTGGTCTAACACCAAGGTCATCACCACTGACCACATGCACTATGGCCTCTAACACCAAAGTCACTGCCACTGACCATGTCCACACTTCCTTCCACTCTGCCTTCTGCCCACTGAGTAAGCATGCGTCTGAAAATATGTCAGAAATGTGTGTCATCACGGCACCATAAGCAGCTTTTGATTTTAAAACTGTCACTAAATGCATCATATAATCCCTGGAACCAAAAGGAGGGGGAGCTGCCTGCTCTCAGATTACTCTCATTCACACACACAGCAGAATAGGCAAGAATCACACTCTCAAAAGGTCACACACCAAATATGCTTACTGTGAGGTGGACACACCACAGTATCTCACGTTATTGTCTCTCTCACGTACATGCATCTCATTGTCTCACGTGGATCTCATTGTACATGTTGTGGTAAGAAGAGTAAACATATTTAGAGGGAAAGAACAAGCATAACTCAGCAGGAGATATAAGGATGCCTTACGAGACCCCAAGAGAGTCAGCAGAGGCAGGACTGGGGTGGTGGTAGCGTAGTGGTTAAGGAGCTGGGCTAGCATGCAGTAGTAGTGTAGTGGTTAAGGAGCTGGGCTAGCATGCAGTAGTAGTGTAGTGGTTAAGGAGCTGGGCTAGCATGCAGTAGTAGCGTAGTGGTTAAGGAGCTGGGCTAGCATGCAGTAGTAGTGTAGTGGTTAAGGAGCTGGGCTAGCAAGCAGTAGTGTGTGTGTGTGTGTGTGTAGGGAGGTGGTAGTGTAGTGGTTAAGGAGCTGGGCTAGCAAGCAGTAGTGTGTGTGTGTGTGTAGGGTGGTGGTAGCGTAGTGGTTAAGGAGCTGGGCTAGCAAGCAGTAGTGTGTGTGTGTGTGTAGGGTGGTGGTAGTGTAGTGGTTAAGGAGCTGGGCTAGCAAGTAGTAGTGTGTGTGTAGGGTGGTGGTAGTGTAGTGGTAACGGAGCTGGGCTAGCAAGCAGTAGTGTGTGTGTGTGTGTAGGGTGGTGGTAGTGTAGTGGTTAAGGAGCTGGGCTAGCATGCAGTAGTGTGTGTGTGTGGGGGGTATTGCAGTATGGAAGTTGCTTTGGACAGAAGCCGCTGCTAAATGACATTATACAGTAATATAAGGGTACATGAATTATCATGAATTCATGATTTATGTACCTCTTCCTTCCTTAATATCCGGTTGAGGCTGAATCCGGTTTAATCCGGTTAAGGTTGAAGACAAAAGGAGGAAAGGATAAGAGGAAGAAAGGAGGAGGAGAGGAGGTGCCTCTCTCTCTCTCTCTCTCTCTCTTTCTTTTCTCTATCTTCTCTATTCTCCCCCTCATGCTGTTCTGTGTAGAAAAAGCTGTTTTTGCTCCGGTGGTTAAGGAAGTATAAGGAAATACTCTTTTGATCCTGTGAGGGAAATTTGGTCTCTGCATTTATCCCAATCCGTGAATTAGTGAAACACACTCAGCACACAGTAAACACACACAGTGAGGTGAAGCACATACTAATCCCGGCGCAGTGAGCTGCCTGCAACAACAGCGGCGCTCAGGGAGCAGTGAGGGGTTAGGTGCCTTGCTCAAGGGCACTTCAGCTGTGCCTACTGGTCGGGGTTCGAACCGGCAACCCTCCGGTTACAAGTCCGAAGTGCTAACCAGTAGACCACGACTGCCCAAATTGTTGACAATACATAAGGGCTAAATGGAGCAGTAAGCTCTCCTCCACCTCTCCCCTCTCTTCTCTCCATCCTCCTCTCTCCTCCACCTCTCTTCTCTCTTCCCTCCATCCCCCATCAGTTTACAGATACTAGTGGTTAGTAATTGACTGTGTGTGTGTGTGTGTGCACAATGGAGATTTAAATAAGAACATTTCTTGGGGAGAAATGATAAATGTAATGAAATAATGGGACAGAAGAGGAACCGTGCAGAGCCATTAATATGTAAGAGCTCACATTAGAGAACCACAGCATGCACATTTGATTATCTTGTAAAGCCATGAAATATTCAAATATATAGTCTTTTTCTGCACATGCAACTCTGTGTGCATGTGTGTGTGTGTGTTTGTGTGAGAGTGTGTGTGTGTGTGTGAGAGAGAGAGTGTATGTGTGTGTGTGTTTGTGTGAGAGAGTGTGTGTGTGTGTGTGTGTGTGAGAGTGTGTGTGTGTGTGTGTGAGAGACAGTGTACAGTGGGCAGTGCTTCGACTTGGCCAGCTTCACTCGCGGTCCACGCGTGGGATCACGCGGTATCACGCGACTTTAATTTACATGTTGGTTTTCTCCGAGTGCAACGATGATAGACAGACATCATTTGGACAAAATATAGAGCATATTAACCTCCGTTGCTCAGCCAAATGCCTTCCTGTTACGTCCTGTTATCACGGAGTTACAGACGATAAACGATTTTTGATGGTCACAAGTTTACTTCATAAGCGTTTATTTTTTTGATTATTAAAGAGTGTTTTTCATTTACATGTTTGTTTGTAATGGATGCAACCCTTGAGATCGCTTGTCATAAAGCCCGATACCGTGGGTGCTCCCTCTCTCGAACACCACGAAAACATTGAGCACCCGCGTGTGCCAGCTTACAGTCCGGCTAAATTTACATTAATTTAAAATCAAACATCGCAGTTTATGTTAAATTCAGCATCTCATAATGTGATTGGATATGTTGCTGTCAATTCCCTACTCCATATATGGTTTTTAAAAGTCAGATGTTCCCTGGAAAAGATATTCGAAAATTAAGAATGTTTTTTGACTTGAAAAATACACAAATTTTTGCTAACTCCATTCATTCAACCCTTGAAGACATGGCGGTCTGGTTAAGCTATGTAGATCGTTTCACTACCATTTAATTTCTCAGAATTTAGGTCTACTAGGCCTACAATAACGTCATCACCAAATACATCTTTTATTTTTAGTTGATCAACCACAAAGAGTAGCATAGGCCTACTGTGCACAGTGCACTGACGACTGTAGCAGCTCAAGGTAACCAGTTGTTGTAGATGAGAGGCAACCCCTTATTTCAGATAGCCTGGACAACATGTTACCTGGGTGTTGCCTCGTTATTAATTAATGGTAGCCTACAATAGTTAATTGATTAGCGTAACATATTAGTTGGTTCAAAGAGTAGGGAATCAGGATGGAGAGAGTCAGCGTGTGTTTGCTTTTAGTTGATCAAATCCAGTTTAATGCTAGTTTTCAAAACATATATTTTTTTACATGTCTTTTGTCTGAGTGGCTGTAATGTAGCCGCGGCTCATAGGCGTGTGGCGACTTCAAACCGCCTAAAACAACTTGTTTGTGAATGTCTGACAACTGCTGCAGGCGCGTATGCAGCGCAAAGGAAACCAGTAGGTGGAGAAACCAGAAGGCACACAACACTAGTGTTAATTTTGTCACCTATTTTTTAATTTAGTCTTAGTCTTAGTCTTGTGACGAAATGTCCTTTTAGTCTTTGTCATATTTAGTCATTCAAATATCATTTTTTGTTAGTCAAGTTTTTAGTTGACTAAAAGTCTCATCATTTTAGTCTAGTTTTAGTCAAAAGAAAACTAAAAGTATCTTAGTCTTAGTCAGTTTTAGTCAACACATTTTAGTCTTTTTTTAATAACAAATTATTTCTGATTACCATTTGAGTCAAATAGTGTTTCACACATCTCAATTTTCCAACAATATTGTGTGTCCACAGGGCTACTTTCGTCTGTTATAATTACTCATTCTGATTTTTTGTCCCGTCAGTATGTTTACATGCACAGGTAAATTCGAGCTATAGTTATAGCTCGGCTGGGATTGACCATAGACAGTAAAGATTTGACTGGACCACTGTCATGATCGTAGACCAGTGTTTCTCAAAGTGTGGTCGGGGGATCACTGGTGGTCCATAAGGTATCCCAAGTAGTCCATTGAGCAGGCGTGGTAAAATATAATATAGATGAGTTGTTTGCAATATTGAACCAACTTGTATGTAAAAACAGTTCTGCAACTAAGATATGCCAGTTTAAATCATACAGTATGAATCCACACAAGCACATAAGCAAAGTACAAAGACAATAAGCAAGGTGGTTCAGTAGGCCTATTGTGTAGACTAATTATAGGCTACTGTTGAAGTAGGTCTAATCTTTTTTTTTTTTAGATAGGGTTAGTTAAGTGGTCCTGAAACTGAAAAGGTTTGAGAAACACTGTCATAGGCCAAAGTATTGATGTTTTACTCCGCCTCGCTAGATGGCGATATGCGCCCAAACACAACACATTCCCCACATTCTCCGTCTTAGCCATAGCTAACTTGCTAGCGAACTTTCCATATTAGCTTACTTGCTAGCAAACTTTGCATCATCAGTCTAACTAGTTAAATTCTGGGGGATGTTAATTTGTATGAGAGAAGCTTCAACTTCTGGGTATGTAGCATTGTGGCATAAAGCTTAGGTAGTTAGCTTGCTAACTCTGGCAGAAATCTCCAGTGTTCTTGTTCCATGTAGTTTCATGTTGCAGCCACAGGGTTGCAGCAACAGCACGTAGACTAGCCTACAGGAAAGCTGTGTATGAACTCATTCGGAATATTTTGAAAACGTAACAGCTAGATATTCTGTCTTCTCATTTTGTAGACGAAAATGAAGAGAGATTTTATCTTAGTTTTTATTTCATGCAAAACATTTTAGTCTAGTCTTTTTTCGTCAACAATAATGCATCTTAAGATAGTCTTAGTCAGTGTTTCAGGACATTACTGCCGTCTCGTCATCGTCTCGTCTTAGTCATGAAAAAAAAGGTTGTTGACGAACATATTTCCTCTCGTCTCGTCTGACGAAATTAACACTACACAACACCGAAACGATTTTAAGGCTATTTCGCATAGGCTACTCAATGGTGCTATTTCACACGCATTATAGTGACCCCCACTCACAGGGGTTAGGTGGAAGGTGTTAATAGACGATTGGTGTAGCCTACAGTGGACTAGGGCTGTCAAAATTGCTCAAAAATGACGTTCGAATATCCCCTCTAAAATAAACACATGTATTCGAATATATTGGAATATCTAGGCTATATTATATGCGCATTATGTCAGTGACGCGCATCATGTCATCTGTTTTTAACCTTTTGTATGGTTATTGCTTGACAGGGGGGATCCCAAGCAGCTGCAGCCATAAGGCATTTCCTAATACACCCAACACTGATATTCAAAATGTTGAAACTATTTCGGCATAGCCTATAAGTAGTTTAATTAAATGTGATGTTAGTTGTAAACAAACGGGCTACTTGGTGAGGCTTGGCCTCACAGATGCGCTTGTCCCTTAAATGGCAATATAAATCTTCACGATATAGGCCTATTAACCAGGGCTCGAATTATCTTTTTGACTTTAAGGGGGTCTCTCTCTCATAAAAAGTTGGCACATCCAGTACATAGCCTAAAGGCGATACAATTAAATAGCCTAGACACAAGTGGCGCTTTTGCGCAGTATGCGCACGGTAGGCCTTGACTATAACTTGACAGATTTGATAGAAATTGATTCCTTTTAATTAATTTCAACATATTATTGATTGCAATAGTCCATATTTCATTTCAATTTCACAATACAAAAAAATAGACTAAACTTAGTTTAGTCTGAGTGCCATTCTCAATTTAAAAACGTAACTCATTTGAACCATACCACAGTCTCAGATAGGCTAAAACACAATAATGCATGTAGTCTTTAACTTATACACAGGGAAAATGCACCAACTGGCAGAAATTAATAAAGCCATTGCAGCCAAACTATGTTCTAGTATTATAGGCTAATGTACACATAGTGATATTAACACCTCGGTGTTCAGTCGTCTCGTGTGTTGAACCGTGGAAATAAATAGACGAACAATTTTGGAATTTGCACTGCGTGATGAGATGTTGTCGGGTAACCATTGAATATTCCGCCATCAGAGATTGCTAACAGGTGTTTCAAAATATCTAGGAACTTTCAGGAGCTCTGAATGGCAGAGGATAGTTGCAGATCAATTCATTGAAGTAGGCTGTATTATGGGCCATAATTTATTTTTGTCAAAAAACATAGAAGAGGCGAAGCGCAAGTTCAACAACAAACAGGACTTTTTCAGCCCAATGACCGCCTATGTAAATAGACAAAACACTCGCATCAAAGCAGGGTGACTTCTTCGGACTTGCGAGTGCTGTCAAATCGATATTAGGCTATGCGGTTTGCTCATATAGTGGTGTGATGGTGAAGTGCAGTCATGCTGCGTTCAAGAGCGTAGGGTAGGTCTACATCCAGTAGTTTTTATGGGAACCAGTCCTCACTCTAAGGGAGCTCGGCTCCCTCTTGCTCCCACGTAATTCGAGCACTGCTATTAACTGACCGCCCGATTCACGTTGGCTGGGGGGCAGGGGGGCCCATCAGACATTGTTCCCAAGGGTCTATGAATTGTTAATCCGGCCCTGTCCCCAACGAACGCAACTTTCCACCTCTGAGATAGCTTCTAGAGTCTAGAGGACTCCTAACTCACTAAGACCTACTTACTGTAGGCTGCGCAAACCACAGGCCTTTTTTTTGGGGCAAGCCTGCATTCGAGGCAGGCCTTCAGTTGAAGAATTTTATATAAATCCTGCGCTAGCAGTAATCCTCCTACCCCCCCCTTGCACAGCTGTGGATAGTGTGGCATGCTCACGCTTTATGTCTCCTTCTAGCAAACTAGGCCTATAGCCCAACCATTTACGTCTTCAAAAAATAACAACTTGCTAGATATGCCTTCATATCTTTGGGCTTCATTCAGCATTTTGTTCTTTCACTGGAAATTACTCTTCTACATTTGCTGCCTGCTGCATCCTTTATGTTTGTATTGTTTAGAAAATGTTTGACGTCTTGAGACTACAAATAGCCTACAGATTCTTGCGTGCGTACATTCTCTATTCTCTCCAAAATGTTCCCGTTCTATAGGCTGGCCAAGTGCGTAATTCTGTGGCATAAAGCAGATGTATTTGTTTATTGTACAGAAAAATAAAAATAACCTGTCAAGCAGTCAATTGACTACATTGCAGTCAATAAGTAGGGCAAATTACGAAACCAAAACGTGGGTCATAGTTGTCTAAGCCTCTGCTGTGAGGCCAAACCCATAAACAAAGATGCATTGATATCTGCAATAGAGTTTTTTTTGGCGAAACAAGCTCACAGCCGAACGAGTCATAGCACTGAAGGGAGAGGCAACTGGCATGTGATCTCCCCACGGGCCAATGGATGTACAAGTTTTCTCCTGTGCCTATGATATTTAATCCAGTGTTTTGTCAAGTTGCAAAATGCTATACACGTGAACGGGCACCTGCACATATACTTCTGTGGCGCATTGCGTTGGCCGGCAGATGACAGCCGTCGTTGCGCAGCAGTTATCAGTCTCCTGTCCAAGAGTTAGAATCTGGGTTAAAATTTTGACAACAATATTGACATTGTTGTTTACCTACGTTTATCTTTTGTGCAGATCATATTATCAAAATCAGAATCAGCCTTCTTGGCTTGGTTTGCGTAAACTAACATGGACCCCCATCCATGAAAATCAAAGGCTACATATTCTCAGCTTACTCGTCAAAAAGTGCACACCACCTTCTTATTATCTGCAAGTGTGTGACTTTTACTTGCGTGCACATGGCTGCAAATTGACTTTTAATTTATGTATTTTCTGCCTTGGGCATTTTAAAATATGGATGTATGGTGGTTAGAAGTGTAAATATCAATTAGAATAAATATATTTATAATTATTAATTTGCAAACAAATAACTGGCGTCAGTGATGTCTTTGACACGAAGATCCCTGGAACTATGCTTCTACTGCATTCTACCACAGGTCGAGAGGTGTAGTTGTAACTACACAACTTTACGATGGTGGTTGCGAACGTTCGTTGCTACTATGGTTTTGGGAAACACTAACGTAGTGTAACGATGCATTGGACTAAGTTCCAAATATGAATGTAATTCTGCGGCATAAAGCAGATGTATTTGTTTATTGTACAGAAAAATAAAAATGACATGTCAAGCAGTCAATTGACTACATTGCAGTCAAGAAGTAGGGCAAATTAATTTACGAAACCAAAACGTGGGTCATAGTTGTCTAAGCCTCTATAGCGTAGCCTGTTAAAAACGTCGCAGAAGCCTACCTAAGGCTACAGATTAATTCTGTTATTTGTTCTGCAGTTCCGCGTGTTCTGTTCGTTCTGCATGTTCCACGCGTTCTGCATGTTTCACATGTTCGGCATGTTCTCCGTGGTTGGAAGTCTTTTGCTCTAATCCTGCCACTGGCTCGGGAGGCATCTCCACTGCTGCCATACTAATCGCTCGTCTGTGTGTGTGTGTGCTTCCACTTCGACCATGCTAATCACCCCTGTGAAGGAGTGTGCTGAGAACCATCACCCTCGCTGCCTGGCTGGCACTTAAGAAAGCTACTGCTGCCAGACACACTTCAGCCCACACACTCACACATACACACACACTGAGTGTCAGGCCCTGGTCAGCCAACTATAGATGTGTGCCCACTGGCAGGGCCACACACAATTTTACACACACACACGCACACACACAAACATACACACACTCAAATATATGTATCTCCAGTTCTAGGGAGTTTTTCCTCGCCCCTGTTACCCATGGGCCTTCTTTTCTTTTCTCTGATTGGGTAACACTCTGTAAAGTGCCATGAGACATGTGTAATGTTTTAGCTCTATAAGTTAAATTAAATTGAAAGTTCAAATTCAAATACACACACATACACATCCATACAGACATGCACACACACACACACATACACACACACACACACTACTGATGTCTGCACAGCCATGGTAATAGCTGGGTAAGAGGAATCATATCGCTCTGTGCTAACCCAGCCCTGCTGTAGTATGGCTCTGTGCTAACCCAGCCCTGCTGTAGTATGGCTCTGTGCTAACCCAGCCCTGCTGTAGTATGGCTATGTGCTAACCCAACTGTGCTGCATTAGGGTACATTCAGATTAGGTGTTTTTTTCCAGCAGTTTTCCGTTATAATCCTTTGGAGAAGATTGTGTGTTCAAAAAAGTCCTTGGCTTAAAACTCCTTAAACGCGATCGTGGGCGCCTTTTTCTGCAGCTCAGAGCTGTTTTGAAAGTTGAGAAATGTTCAACTTCTAGAAGATAAATGCCCTATGTCACGTTATTGGACAGCTGACCAATCATAAGCAGATAAATGCCCTATGTCACGCTATTGGACAGCTGACCAATCATAAGCAGATAAATTCCCTATGTCACGCTATTGGACAGCTGACCAATCATAAGTATAAGTATATATACTTTTTTGAACCCGTGAGGGAAATTTGGTCTCTGCATTTAACCCAATCGGTGAATTAGTGAAACACAAACAGCACACAGTGAACACACAGTGAGGTGAAGCACACACTAATCCCGGCGCAGTGAGCTGCCTGCTACAACGGCGGTGCTCGGGGAGCAGTGAGGGGTTAGGTGCCTTGCTAAAGGGCACTTCAGCCGCGGCCCACTGGTCGGGGCTCGAACCAGCTACATTCCGGTTACAAGTCCAGAGTGCTAACCAGTGGGCCACGGCTGCCCTATAAGCAGATAAATGCCCTATGTCACGCTATTGGACAGACCAATCATAAGCGGATAACCGAGACCTGTGGTTAAGACGCTTCTGGCTAGCCTAGAAATCTAGACGCGCCCCTAGCGGCAGCAAATTACAAATTACATTTGCTGCCAGGGCTAGTCTAGCAACTCTCCGTTGGCTTGTGAGCTCCAGAAATCGAAACTTAATCAGGCATTGAAATGTGTATAGAGTCGTTTGGTGGGCTTAACATAATGATTGATGGCAGAGTTGCAACGGTTTGGCTTGAATTCCCTGCTACATGAAAACAAATATCCTATTGTGTCCTATTGCGTGCAGAGGGAATTTGAAAGACAACTGATTATCCCGCCCCTCGGACTGAGCACTGCGAACGGTGAGTGCCCAGACCCCACATTTTAATGTGGGGTCTGGCTTGCCAGGCTAGCTTCTGGCTGCTTTTTGGAACGAAACAAACCTCCTCTACAAACATGTACACCCCACTTCCTCCAACACCCCCCCCACACACACACACACACACACACACAGGCACACACTTACACACACAAACATACACACACACACACACATTCTTTGTTAAATAGCTTGATGCTGTCAATTATAACATGATTGCCTTCACACACATTTCCCAAACAACTGCCTGTGAATGTGCTTATACATGTGTGTGGAGGACATTTCACATGAACTTGGGTGTGTGTAATGTTGAGACTGTGTGCGTGTGTGTGTGCGTATGTGTAGATTGACACGGAAGTGTGTGTGTGTGTGGGGGTGGGTACAAATCTACACATCTGGGGTCTGCTCTGCCTCTCTCTGCACCAACTGACGCACGGGACATGCTGATTGGCTGAGATAGCAGGCTTGACTTGCTAAACCACAGCAGAGGGGACACATGCACACACACACACACACACACATCCTTGCAGAGGTGTTGCTAAGAGTTTCAGTAAGGTTACCTCATACTATTTTAGTATCGGTCATACACAACTATGAAACAATGTATGTGTGTGTGTGATCACACCCGACTATGAAACTGTGTGTGCGTGTGAGAGAACAAGACAATAAAAAGATTTATCTGACTCATCCTATGCAACATGATATGCAACCGGAACCAGCATCTACTTTAAGAGTAGCAAATGTCATATTGCGCCATTCTGTGGATGAGATGTTTTTATAGTTTTGTACATTTACGTTTGTTATCATTTAGGAGATTTAGGAAAGTAACAAAGCGTTGTGCTCCACCAGGCACCATATTCCCCAAACCAATGAGATTAACAGAGCATGTATACAT
>NC_063200.1:247500-250000 GCF_017589495.1 Alosa alosa | reverse complement strand
AGCACTGTAGTTTGAGCACAAGAACATTAGAGTCTGTAGTTTGAGCACAAGAACATTAGAGTCTGTAGTTTGAGCACTGTAGTTTGAGCACAAGAACATTAGAGTCTCTAGTTTGAGCACTGTTTTGAGCACAAGAACATTAGTAGTTTGAGCACAAGAACATTAGAGTCTGTAGTTTGAGCACTGTAGTTTGAGCACGCACAAGAACATTAGAGTCTGTAGTTTGAGCACAAGAACATTGAGCACAAGAACACAGAGCCCCAGCCTCTTAGGTTGTAGCACAGTTTGGAGAATGTAAGAACATTAGGAAGCTCTCTAGAACACAGGGAGCCCTTTGAGCACAAGAACATTAGAGTCTGTAGTTTTGAGCACTGAGTTTGTTTGGAGCACAAGAACATTAAGAGTCTGAGTCTGGTTTGAGCACTGTAGTTTGAGCACAAGAACATTAGAGTCTCTAGTTTGAGCACAAGAACATTAAGAGTCTGTGGTTTGAGCACAAGAACATTAGAGTCCTGTGGTTTAGAGCACAAGAACATTAGAGTCTGTAGTTTGAGCACTGTAGTTTGAGCACAAGAACATTAGAGTCTCTAGTTTGAGCACAAGAACATTAGAGTCTGTAGTTTGAGCACTGTAGTTTGAGCACAAGAACATTAGAGTCTGTAATTTGAGCACTGTAGTTTGAGCACAAAAACATTAGAGTCTGTAGTTTGAGCACAAGAACATTAGAGTCTGTAGTTTGAGCAATAGACGCCTCACAGGTCCTCAACTAGCAGCTTCATAATGGTACCCGCAAAACACCAGAACATCCACAGTGAAGAGGCGACTCCAGGATGCTGGCCTTCTAGGCAGAGTAGCAAAGAAAAAGCCATATCTGAGACTGGCCAATAAAATGAGAAGATAAGGATGGGCAAAAGAACACAGACATTAAGAGGAAGATTGGAAAAAAAGTGTTATGGACAGACGAATCTAAGTGTAAGGTGTTTGGATCTCACAGATGAACATTTCCGAGACGCAGAACAAGTGAAAAGATGCTGGAGGAGTGCCAGACGCTATCTGTGAAGCATACTGGAGCTCATGTGATGGTCTGGAGGAGTGCCGGACGCTATCTGTGAAGCATACTGGAGCTCATGTGATGGTCTGCTGGAGTGCCGGACTCTATCTGTGAAGCATGCTGGAGCTCATGTGATGGTCTGGAGGAGTGCCGGACGCTATCTGTGAAGCATACTGGAGCTCATGTGATGGTCTGGAGGAGTGCCGGACGCTATCTGTGAAGCATATTGGAGCTCATGTGATGGTCTGCTGGAGTGCCGGACTCTATCTGTGAAGCATGCTGGAGCTCATGTGTTGGTCTGGGGCTGCGCTGGTGCTGCTAAAGTGGGAGATTTAAAGGCAAAAGGGATTTTGAATAAGGAAGGCTATCACTCCATTTTGCAACGCCATGCTGCATGGTGGAGCTCATGTGATGGGGGCAGTGTTGGTGCTGCTAAAGTCAGAGATTTGTACAAGGTAAAGGGGATTTTGAATAAGGAAGGCTATCATTCCATTTTGCCATGCCATACCCTGTGGACAGCGCTTGATTGAAGCCAGTTTCCTCCTACAACAGGACACTGACCCAAAGCACACCTCCAAACTATGCAAGAACTATTAAGGGAAGAAGCAGTCAGCTGGTATTTTTTCTGTAATGGAGTGGCCAGCGCAGTCACCAGATCTCAACCCCAGTGAGCTGTTGTGGGAGCAGCTTGACCGTATGGTACATAAGAAGTGCCCATCAAGCCAATCCAACTTGTGGGAGGTGCTACAGGAAGTGTGGGGTGAAATTTACTTAGATTACCTCAACAAATTGACAGTTAGAATGCCAAACTTGCAGACCCAAGGCTGTAATTGCTGCAAATGGAGAATTGTTTGACGAAAGCAAAGTTTGAAGGACAAAATTATTTTTTCAAATAAAAATCGTTATTTCTAACCTCGCCAATGTCTTGACTATACAGTATTTTCTATTAATTTTGCAAGTCATTTGATGAATAAAAGTGTGAGTATGAGAATTGTCTGGGCGATCCCAAACTTTTGAATGGTAGTGTAAGTCTCTTTCTACTAAAAACAATACCAATTAGCTTTTTGATCTAAATGTAAGATTAATAACATTTGATAAGATAAGCCATTTTTGCAGTGTATCATTATAGTTACAGTTGTTTTTTTATACTTTTTGTGACTTGTATGGACAGGCCTTTATACCACAATGCTTGATAGATCTATCTAACTCTAACTAAACCTGCTTTTGTGCATCTTTCTGCCTGCCATATATGCACACACACACACACACACACAGGCACAGACACACCCACAGGCACGGACACACACACAGACACACACACTTGGCTACTCTTGGCCCAGTGGCAGCAGACATTCTCCTACCGAGGACAGCTGCCTGCAGGACCCTGTGATTGGTTTCCAAATTCACTTCGCCCTCCTTATGTCCTCTCTCTCTCTCCATCCTTATTTC
>NC_063200.1:235000-237500 GCF_017589495.1 Alosa alosa | reverse complement strand
AGGGGTTAGGTGCCTTGCTCAAGGGCACTTCAGCCGTTCCTGCTGGTCGGGGTTCGAACCGGCAACCCCCTGGTTACAAGTCCGAAGCCCTAACCAGTAGGCCACGGCTGCCCCGTGAGAGAGAGGAAGTAGCCTATAGCCCATAGAGGACAAAGGGAGACAAAAACGAGATTCTGCCCAAAAGCCAGAATATTATATATCCTCAATGTTTGTTATTACTATTTATTTGATAATGAGACTTCTCAATCAGACAATTTGACAGCAAATTGAACCATAATATGCTCTTTATTAGAATACTTGTTCCATATACAGTAAGTCACAGTTCTACAGCCAGATACTGCACATGCATCGGAATGCAGGCTATAAATTCTCAGACGTTGTATAAAAATAAAAGTGTAAAGGCTGACATTTTATAATACTGTCATGGACTGCAGTCATTTCAGCATTTAGAAGGTACACATTCAAGTTCCATTGTATTTATTGCATCACACAATAGATCAATAATAATAGTGATAATGGTGCCCTATTGGCCATGGTGCTGCCTGAGCATTTGTGACCTAACACAGGATATGACACCTGACACAGGATATGACATGTGACACAGGATATGACATGTGACACAGGATATGACATGTGGCAAAGGATATGACATGTGTTACAACTAGGCCCTCTGAAGCACTGCTCATCAGTTTGGCACATTTGTAGAGATTTTTCTGTCAAATCATCCACTCATTCAACTCCACTCATTCAATTCCACTCATTCAACTCCACTAATCCTCTCATTCAACTCCAGTTATTCAAATTCACTCATCCAGTCATTCACTCATCCAACTCCACTCATTCAACTCCACTCATTCAAATCCACTCATCCACTCATTCAACTCTTTCATGAAAAGACCCACCAGACCAACACCAGACCCACACCAGACCAACAGAGACTGAACATTAACACACACCTCCCAACTGGGGTGCAAGCCTCATCCACATGTACGTCATTTTGCTTGTCACCCGTTGCTTGTGTTCTCTCAACTACGTTAACATTACATGGTCTGGTCAGCGTAAATGTGAATGAGGCTTAAGTTGGGGGGGGCACCCCAGTAGGAATGAGGCATTGTGAAGCACGGGGAGGGCGGCACCACTGGGGGGGGGTCTCAGCCAGTACCTGGCTCCCGGGGTTGATGGGCGACAGGATGATGTAGTTGTCCCCATTGGACGCTTTGACCCGGGTCCCGCGCAGCGTGTGCGTGTGTTGCCCTTGTGGCGTCGCGCCCGTCGCTCGGCCCTTGGCGTCCAGCTCCTCACCACGTCTCTCGCCTCCCCAGCCCACGCCCCCACCTCCTCCTCCACCTCCTCCTCCCTCGGAGCCATTGATGAGCAGGCGACGAGTGCGGTGGTGGGCAGGGAGAGGGGGCACCGCCGGAGGGGTCTTGTCACGTTTCTTGCTGGGGGGGGACGGGGGCTCGTAGGCGGACGGCGAGGGCTTGTAGGATGGACGGTGGATGAGGCCCTCGTAGCTGGACTTCACAGAAGGACCCGTCCGCCACACGACCACTGTTATCTCATTATGGCTGTTACTGCAGACAGCAGAGGGAGATGAGAGAGAGGAGAGAGAGAGAAGAGAGGGAGAGATAGAGATAGAGGGAGAGAGGAAGAGAGGGATGAGCGAAGGAGAGATGGAGGGAGGAGAAAGGGAGAGAGAGGGATGAGGGAGGGAGAGAGAGAGAGGAGAGAGGGAGAGATGGAGGGAGGAAGAGAGGGATGAGAGAGGGAGAGAGAGGGAAGAAGAAAGAGAGAGGGAGAGAGAGAGGGAGGGAGAGAGAATAAGATTGATGGCAAGAGGGGGAATACATGGAGAGAGAGAGGGAGAGGAAGAGAGAGAGGAAAACAAGAAAAGACAGACAGACAGAGAAACAGATAGAGAGAGACAGAGAGCGAGACAGAGAAACAGATAGTGTGAGAGAGACAGAGAGCGAGACAGAGGATTAGAAGAAGAAGAAAGACATCAGGATTCATCATACATCACTCATACGTCAATTATACATCATATATGGTAAGTTATGTCCATAACCATGGATCTATGAGACTGACCGATGGCCAGCACCACGGTCTACACCTTGGGTTATAGACCCTAACCCTAACCCTAACCCTAAGGGTCTACACCTTGGGTTATAGACCCTAACCCTAACCCTAACCCTAAGGGTCTACACCTTGAATGATGCCATCCTTCTTCCTTTCCTCGAGACCATTATATCAACAATGTCATGTGACTTACCTGGAGGCTGTCCCACAGCAATATAATGCATTCAGGGACATGCCTCTTCCTCTTGCCTGGAACGCCTCAGCTTGTTCCGAGCGACAAGAGATGCAGACGGTCAATGGTCGGTCTCATAGATCCATAGTTATGGACATAACTTACGATCTATTTCGACCTCCCTCAGACCGTCACCACCTTGGATGACTAGTCCCAACAGTGTCACGAGGACAGAAGACTACTCACCAG